>NW_014577148.1:589665-593765 GCF_000485595.1 Priapulus caudatus | reverse complement strand
CGTTTTTGTTTTTGTGGCGGAGATAAAACTTCACTAGAATATATATATATATATATATGATATATATATATATATATATATATATAATCTTATATATACGTCACGTCAAGTAGCATCAATCACAATGTCATTATGAGGAACGTCCACGGGCCGTGCTCCCTATACCTCTCTCTCTCACCTTCTCTTCCCATCTCGCGCTCCCCCCTCTCTCTCTCTCTCTCCTTTTCGTCGTGCCCCCCCCAACTCTCTCTCGCTCGCGCGCTCTACCTTCTCTCTCGATATCTCGACATTTCTCGCTCTCCCCATCTCTCTCCATATCTCGGGCGCGCTCTCTCCTTTCTTTCTCTCTTGCTCTGTTTCTCTGTGTCTGTCTTTCTTTCGCGCTCAGAAACCTTTTCTGGCATGTTACGTCGAGGTGATACGACGAATGCCTGTGCCAGAACAACTTATGTCGCACCTCCATAACAACGCCCATACTTTGTGTAGGCTCGTAACAAAATGTCTTTCTGATGTTACGCGCTGTTTTTACTTTATTCCCTCCCCTAATTATTCAAAAATAACCATCCTTAGTAAATGATAGTCGCTATTAGATATGTTGCTTACACGCGTGCACATGAAAATGACAACATAACAACATTAGTTGATCATGACACGAAATAAGTAGGCAGCATATCAGAGAAATAAGTATGTATAGAATTTATTCTGGGGTACTCGACAAGTATAAAATGTGACGACACAACAAAAACGCATCTAAATTCAGAGTGATAGGTAAATTTACGTGTCTGTCGTTTGACTAATGGCAAACTAAAAGTTTAAACTACTTTTAATCATGGTAATTTCGGTACATAATCGTGTCGTGCGATCGTTCGGAAATTAATTGCGTCATAAACCAACTGCAGCGCGACATGCTATTAGTACCGCCTATACATAGAAAGGCTTACTCAAATCCTTTTGAAACATAGAAAACTCGAGACTTCATTGCTTTAAGCTACATTATCAAGGCATCGAACATGCTACATCGAAGCGCATTGTGATCACCATTCAGTTGTCTTGCACAGAATGAGGAGCGAGAGAGGAGCGGGAGAGGAGCGGGAGGGAGAGATGGAGACAGCGAGCGAGATCAAATACCTAGCGAGAAAGACAGAGATAGAGAGAGAGAGGGAGAGAGAGAGAGAGAGGAGAGAGAGAGGAGAGAGAGAGAGGAGAGAGAGAGACAGAGGAGAGAGGAAGAGGGAGAGCAGAGACGAGAGGGAGCAGGCAGAAACGAGAGAGAGAGAGAGAAGAGACAGAGAGAGAGAGACGAGACTGAGAGAGAGAGAGAGAGGGAGAGAGAGAGACAGCGAGCGAGATCAAATATCTAGCGAGAGTAGATGCGCGCGTGGGTCTGTGTGCGCACGCGTGTGTGCGTGTGCGTGCTAGCGCGCGCGTGTTTGTGTTGTGAGGGGGTGCGTTTGCGTGTACGTGTGCGTGTGCGTTTGAAAGAGAAAGAGAGAGAGAGAAAGAGAAAAAGCGAGAGAAAGAGAAAGAGAAAGAGAAAGAGAGAGTGGGAGAGAGGGAGAGGAGAGAGAGAGAGAGAGAGAGGGGGGGGGGAGTGGGAGAGAGAGGTTGGGAGGTTTTGATATTGTGCCAGCGCCACAAGTGAAATAAAAAAACACGATAGCAAGCACGTATCTTTGAAATATGCCCCATGTCCATTCCGGTTCCGCTTAGACCAGAGCTTTTAGGCTAGCCCGCGATAGCATCGTACGTAGAGACGGTGGATTAAGACGGCATGAATCATTCCACCAGCAAGTCCGGTCCGCCGCTCATGACGTAAAACTGCCAGTTTAAAACACGATTAATCAACGCCCGGCAGAACTCTTGCGAGGAAAGAATTAGCAAGAGGCAAAGCAAACATTGACTCTCGCGTTTCGCTTGACGTTCAGGTTTTTTTTCGGGCTTCAACGTAAGAAACACAAGCTTAGGCCGGCTGTTTGACGTGATGACATAGCAGCTTTAAAGTTATCGCTGCTGTCAATCGCGTATGACTATACTACTAGACTGCCATCTACCGGTAGCCGAAGCACGTACGCACATAGGGTGCGAGGCTGCTGCTTGCGGGTTTCAACGTTAGAATCGATGAAGATGAGATAACCTCGTCAACACGCTCCGCATTATAGGGTCTTGAAATCTATCGCGTCTGAAACCCTACTAGAAAGTTGTTTGCTTTAACCGCACTGGTTGAATCCAGTTACTGATCATATTGCTCAAAGCGTAAAGATTCGTGTTAGATTTCATTTATTCATCAAGCACGAGCATACTGAGAGATCACAACACAGTTTAAGCGTCAGCGTGCTAAAGAAAGTTTGACCCAGCTTTTCACCTCTTCAAACACAAACACGTGAAAGCGCCTTTTCACACCCAACCGTTATCATATACGGACGGAAACTACCTTTAATTCAACTTATAGCGACGTTATCCTTTGAAGGTATTTGGTTCAGTACGAGGCGACACCGCAATACTTACTCTACTCAGTCGAAAAACATGTTCTCACGATACATACGTATGCGCGTATATTAGAGATATTTACCCCGTTATTTATATATGGATATAGGGAACCGATTATTCATTCCCGAACCAGCATAGCAAGAGAGTGAGAGAAAGGCATAGAGATGGAAAGCGGGAGAGAGATAGTAATAGAGAGAACGAGAGAGAGCAACAGAGACAGAGAGAGAGAGAAAGGGGAGTGAGAAGAGTGGTAGGGAGGGGAGGGAGAACGAGAGACAGAGACAGCGAGATGAAGAGCAAGATGAGAGAGAACGAGTGAGAGAGAGTATGTGTGAGAAAGGGAAGGAAGGGAAGAGAGAAAGAGAATGGGAGAGAATATGACATGTAACTAATGCTTACAAGGGACGCGTGCAATTGGCAGAAAAGGCGGATGACGGCCTGAGTCCATAACTCTGACATCATCGACACCACTGTTCATTAGATACGCTAAACGAGGCACCTGAATCTAAGATAACTAGAAACGAGCAGTTGTCGCCAACTACATGTATCCCCCGTGATCTAGTATGGAATGAGAATATCTCTGTCAAGGAGCGTAAGAAGGCAGGTAAAGTTAACATAAAGTCACAAAGGCCAAAGGTTTTGTTAGACAACTGGCGTCTGCTCAGATGTGCAATGTATATTGCGAATCTGCGTTACCCTGAGAAAGCCGCAAGAGGAAATGTAAGTCGGACGGTCAAGGATCAACTAAGGTCAAGGGCAGTGGGCCATGAGGTGCGTTATGGTAAGCGAGACGCAACCGTTTTTGGTGGGGCGGAGTCTCGTTGCCATAGTAACAACATTTTTGTGGAAATATTGTTAGAACCTGTAACTTGCTGCTGTTTTTTACCCAATTGTCATGGAATTTGCGCACACAAGGCCGATATAACATGTCCTGTATATATCTAATGTAATATATTTGCGCTGTGCTGCCAAATTCATTGACAATCGGGTAAAAACTGCAGAAAGTTACACGGTTCTAGGAATATTTTCGGACAAAAAATGTTGTTACCATCGACAAAACGATGACTCTGCCCCACACCAAAAACGATGGCGTCTTCGCGCTTTACGATAACGCCCTTCATGCAAAATTTGAAGATGATTCCGAATAAGAACTGCAGCCGGTTAGAGCGCTCACAAGGAAATTCTCTGCGGCCGGGGGGCGGCGCGACGAGCCAAATCTCAATAGTATCCCCCCCGAACTCGTTCGGGGGATACAATTACTAGCTAAATCAATGGTTGTAAATGAAATTAAAATGGGGGCCGTCTTACGGTATACAAGTGACAACATGATACGGCCCAGTAGAGTGGGATAGGATTGAAAAACAAACACGTAGAATGAGAGTAGAATGAGCTGTGATGAAATAGGGCGGAGTGGAATGAAATAAAAATATATCACACGGGGTAGAATTGCAGACGAGGACGGAATAAGGCGGAGGACGAGATCAACGTGTATCACACGGGAGTAGAATAAGATGACACGGAATAACGCGGAAGGGGAACGAGATCAACGTGTATCACACGGAGTAGAATAAGATGACACGGAATAGCACTGAGTGAAATGTGAGCACATACAT
>NW_014577148.1:586240-589505 GCF_000485595.1 Priapulus caudatus | reverse complement strand
AAGGAGAGCGAGAGGGAAGAGGAGAGAGAGAGAGAACGAGAGAGGAGCAAGAGCGCAGAGAGGAGAGAGGATGAGAATGACGAGAGAGAGAGAGGAGAGAGAGAGAGAGGAGACGAGAGAGACGAGAGAGAGGATAGCAGAGAGAGAGATTGAGAGAGATTGATGAGAGCTTGAGTGGGAAGGAGAAGGAGAGAAAATAACGAAGTAAGAGAAAAGGCGTCCAGTAAATTTGCAAGACTGAAGAAGACACTAATGTTGTGTCTACTCGCTACGCGTTCATGCTTCTGACTACCGTAGCAGGGTCTTGTCGCCATAGCAAGAAGTCGATAGCGAATCTCAGTCACCTGTTGCCAGCCAGCTGCCACAGACTGAGACTGAGAGCGCAATAGCTGGGCAATAGAGTTTGAACTCACACTTCCGTCAAGTTAAACAGAGCAAATTCAACATATAGAGTGCGCCTATTTGCAAGTGGCGAACTTCGAACTGGAGAGAGACATATCCAGAGAAAAACGCGCAGCGAAAACCGCCGCCACGCATTTCGTGTTGCGAAATTTCGTGATTAGTAAACCTGCACGCTGGGAGATTTCCCTTCTTCTATAAATATACGCATCGTCTTTTATTGGCTACTCCTCTGCATTCCGCAGCCATTCCACGTCGGGCACTCCTCTTCTACATCCTTAACACTCTGCCAATTAGAGCTACCCGCCGTCTCCTCTTTCCTCTCGGGCCCACCCCTCTCTGGTCTCTCACTCTTCCCCCCCCCCCCCGCTCTCTCTCTCTCTCTCTCTTATTCTTTTGCCCCCGCTCGCTCTCTCTACCACTCTAATTGCTGGCCATGTCCTTCGCTCACGTTTATCTATTGTTCTCTACCCCGCTCACTCCGCCTTTCTCTCTCCCCATCTTTCTCTCTCTCTCTCTCTCTCTCTCTCTCTCTCCCCGTCTCTCCCCCTTTCTCTCTCCTTCTTCCCTTTCTCTTACTCATTCTCTGCATCCCCAGCATTCCACGTTGGCAATCCCTTTCGACATCCTTAACATTTTGCAATTAAGCTACCCCGTCTCTCTTTCCTTCGCCCCACCCCTTCCCCCCCCCACTCTCTCTCTCGCGCATTCTTTCTCCCGTTCGCTCTCTCTACCATCTGGCTGTCCTTCTCTCACGTTCTCTATTTTTTCTCTACCCCGCTCGCTACCCCTTTCTCTCTCACAATCTTTCTCTCTCTCTCTCTCATTATCCCACTCTCTCTCTCTCTCTCTCTCTCTCCCTCTCTCTCTTCGATTCTCTCGCTCTCACTCTCCTTTTCTCTATCCATCACTCTCTTGCGCACGCTCCCTCTCCCGTCTGTCTCACTCGCTCGCTCCATCTACACCCTAAACGGTAATTTCCCACTATCCATCCGTAGGCTCGCACATCCCTCCACCTTCCTCCGCATCAGCAGATTCCTGAATCGCTCACAACTCAAAGATGTCCCCGCCGCGCAGCCTGCTCAACAAGTTTCACGCTTTTGCAACACGTTTCGCTCTATCGGCCACAATGAATACAATTAATGTTTTGTGCGAAACAGCGAGAAAGCGGCACCTGGCGCGCGAAACGTACCCCTCGCCATCGGCTAGATATACGAGTATCAACAGCGGCAGATGCTGCAAGCACCGCTAATGTATTCCCCGCATCGCATCACCCTTATATATTAGCGCGCCAATGCAAAATGGCAGCGATGTTCGATTCACGAATGATGAACGCACGACTGCAACTATCACGACAGACCTGTTTCTGTGATTGCGACGCTACACACGCAGCTGAAAGCCGCATATTCCGTCAATATCGCTTCGTCATCGTATTCATCTCGCTGACACACAGCCGCGCCCGCACAAGCGTCGGCACAATCAATGAAGTTATAGCATTCGCTATCATGATTTCGATTATTACTATATCGCATCTAATCACGGCAGTTATGAATTACCTCTCTCTCTCTCTCACACACACACACGCACGCACGCACGCACGCACGCGGGATGGTGATAATACGATGTGATATTGTGACGGTGCTTGTCGGTGACGTCACTGATACGATGAATAACGAGAACGGCGTGGTGAGATGCAGCCAATAATTCGTGACGCTGCTGCTGCTGTTGCTTGCTGCTACTGGCTGCTGATTTTTTTTTTTGCTGCGCCGCTGTCTAATTACAGGCTCACGATGATCGATGAACTGTTCCTGTTTCTGCGGCTGCGGATAATGATAATAACAGTGGGATTTGTTTTTACAGCCTCGTTGGCTGTTGTTATGGAGCACATGAAGATGAAGCGCTGATGATTTCACAGGGATGATTGCTCGCGTTGTCCGCGCGATGAATAAACCGCGTTTTTCATGACTATAAGCAGCATCGGCTGCTTGCGCAGCGAACATTCACATGATTAGCGCAGCAACATGAGCATGACGATCGCAACAGTCAGTCGCGATGTGTGAGATCAGGAGTGAATTATATCTATTATTATTCCACTCCTGCTGAGATGGGCATCCGTGTCCTAACCAGCGTCTCGTGCGAGCATGCCGTGGTCCAGTACGTAACGCTATCACTGCTGCAATATAATGCTTCGTTATTATTTCGACTCTTATTTATTCCCTCCCCCTCCTTCTCGCCTCGTTGTCCCAACGCCTTACAGACGATTTTTGTCGTCGTGTAGTGAATAAAATACGCTGACCTCCCATTTGGATTTTTCACCAGATGTGCGCGTGACATATGACCCCTGTGAGTGTCTTGTCTGGGATTTGCGCTCCTCGTACAGTTAGGTGTCGTCCGCTGTTCTCTTACTCTGCGTGTTGCGATGCTTTTATGCGATAATTATTTGGCGTTATATTATGATATATACTGCGGTTCATAAGATAAACGCTCGTGCGTGCGGGTATGTGACAAAAGAGCGTAGAGAGCGGAAAGAGGGAGAGAGAGAGAGAGAGAGAGAGAGAGAGAGAGAGAGAGAGAGAAGAGAGAAGAGAGAAAGAGCGTAGAAGAGAGAGAGAGAGAGAGAAAGAGAGAGAGAGAGCGAGAGAGAGAGAGAGAGAGAGAGGAGAGAGAGAGGTAGTAGAGAGAGAGAGAAAGAGAGCGAGAGAGAGAGAGAGAGAGAGGAGAGAGAGAGAGAGCGAGAGAGAGAGAGAGAGAGAGAGAGAGATGAGAGAGAGAGAGAGAAGAGAGAGAGAGAGAGAGAGAGAGAGAGAGAGGAGAGAGAGCAGAGAGAGAGAAGAGTATGTTATGTGTGCGTGACTTGCGTGGTGTG
>NW_014577148.1:579036-586215 GCF_000485595.1 Priapulus caudatus | reverse complement strand
GGCGGTGGGGATTCTAGGCTGGGGTGGGGATGCTCCGGGGCGTGGGGATGTGGGGTTGTAGGTGTGGGGGTTGGGGATGTTGGGCATGAGGAGTGGGGTTGCTAGGTAGTGGTGGGATGCTGGGCGTGGGGCGTGTGGAGTGCTGGCGTGGGGTGGGCGTTGCTAGTGGCGGGCGGTGGGTATGCTGGGCGTGGGGTGGGGATGCTGCGCGTGGGGGTGGGGATGGCTGGGCGTAAGGGTGTGCGATGCTCGCGGCGTGGGGGTGGGGATGTGGGAGTGGGGTGGGGTCTTTGGGGTGGTGGGATGCTGGGTGTGGGGGTGGGAGATGCTTGAGAGTGTGGTTTGGAGGCTGAGCGTAGGGTGCAGGATCTGGCCGATGGTGGGTGTTGGGCATGTGGGGTGGGCTGAATGGTGAGGTGGGCGATGCTGGGCGTGTGATCTTGGGTGGGGAGCTGGGCGATGCGGGCAAGTGCCTGGGGGAGTTGGCTGGGCGTGGGTAGGGTTGCTTCGGGTGGTGTAGGGATGCTGGGCGTGTGTGGTGGCGGATGCTGGGTGAGTACGGCGGGTGGGGTTGCTGGGGGCGGGGGCGTAGGGTTGCCGGCCGTGGGGTAGGGCTGCTGGGCGTGTGGATGGGGATTGCTGGGAGTGGAGATGCTGGGAGGGGGTGTGTGTTGCTAGGCGGGGTAGGGGTGCTGGGCGTGTGGGGGATGCTGGAGTGGGGATGCTGGGGAGGGGGTGGGTTTTGCTGGGGCGTGGGGGTCGTGGCATGCTCGAGGCGTGGGTTGAGGATGCTGGGGGAGTGGCGATGTTGGGCGGGCGGTGGCCGGATGCTGGGCGTGTGGTGGGCTTTCTGGTGTGGGAGTGGGGATGCTCGGGCGTAGGGTGGGGTTGCTAGTGGGGTGCGGGAGTTGAGGTTGCTAGGGTGTGGTGCGGGATGTTGGCGTGTGGGCGTGGGAGATGATGGATTGGGGAGTGGGCAGATGCTGGGCGTGGGGAAGTAGGAATTGCTGGGTGTGGGCGGAGCCCCGCATGTGGGCGTGTGGTGGGGATCGCTGGGAGGGGTGTGGGGTTGGTGGCTGCGGGGTGGCTGTTGGCTGGCGCGTGGGGCTGGTGAGGCGATGCGGGCCGTCGGGATGCTGGGGCGGACTACTCCGTCGTGATGAAGGCCGAGGGTGTGGGGTGGGGCTGGGGCGCATCGGGAGGTTAGCGATGGCTGACGATGTATACTGTCTCTGGGTGTCCCTGTGTGTGTGTGGGTCCTGCGCGTTGCTCGACCTAGTCGTGCGTCTGTTCGTCTTGCCAACAAGTCAAGCACACTTAATCCTCGATCTAAGAGAAGAGGCAGCGTCCCCTATCACTATAGCTTTTTTGGGAGCTGAGGGGCTCAGAGACTGAGGCTTCCACGAAAGAGAGGAGATTAGTGGTCGACTCACGCAAAGATGGACGGCCACATTATATAGAATTCTATCCTAACCGCGGCTGTACACATTGATCCCGAACATTCAGATTTTTTAGTTTGATAGGGTTTTCAACTGAATGCCGACCGTCTGTTCTGCTGCTTATTCGTGTGTGTCTGTCGGGGTCTGTAGGGTCGGCGGCTGAGAGGTGAGTTGTGAGGGATGCGTAGATGCAGTGGATGATGGCGCACGGGGGTTTGCTTGCATTCCTTTATCGCTAGTTTTGCAAACACGGTGATACTTTTTTACATCGTTGTTACGCGGATAGGTGCGCGGACGATTGTTTTGCGAAAAATAAAACTCACAGTTTGAGTCAATATAGATGCCGTGGTTTGCGGGACATCTGCCGTGCACAGAGTTACTAGCGTTGATGAAAGCCGAGCGCACCGTTCTTGGATAAGTTTCGTATTGAATTAGGGACGAAATTGCGGTGGAATGCGCGTTTGTTGGCGTCTCGCGCGGCTACAGGCAAATTTGGCGGCGTATAACATGCGGGTTATTTGTTGTAGGTGTGTGTGTGTGTGTTGTGTGTTGCTATTCTTATTTGGTGTGGGCCTATATTATTCGCGTGGGTTCGCCCAGTACAGACCGTTTGCTTGCATATATCTCACCTTCCCGGCGAGGCGCGGCGCTTTGACGGTGAGTATGGCGGTCTCTATGTGTCTGTTCGGCTCCCATGCCTCTCTTGTAGTGTGTAGTAGTCCTCACGTTTCACTCGAATTCGTGTCTATAGCCTTCCTAGCGCACTCTCATCTCACTCTGTGTCTTTGTATGATGTCTCGAACATAAACATCACTCCATGTTATGTGTACATGTCTGACTTCAGAGCTTGCTATTCCGTGTCATCTTATTTGCTACCTCGTGTGGGATACCACGTTTGATTCTCGCTTCCCTTCCGCGTATTGTGTTGTTGCCTCGTGTGATATGGGTGTGTTGTTCCGGTTATTCTCTGACGTCTCATTCTGACGCGCGGGTGCGGGAGTGGAGTATTTATTCATTCCACTCGTCCCTATTTCATCACAGCTCATGTATGTGTCTACGTGTTTGTTTTCAAATCTATCCCGACTTTACCGGGCACGTTATGTTGCCAACTTGGTATGCGCGATAAGACGGCCCCCATTTTTATTTCGTGTTACAACCATTGGATTATAGCTAGTTTAATTGCTATCCCCGAACGAGTTCGGGGCGATACGTATGGATATTGCATGCGTTCCGCGCCGCCGCCCGTCTCGCACGAGATTTCCTGATGAGCGCGCTCTACCACGGCTGCAGCTTCTTTGTCGATTTTCATCTTCAAAATTTCGCCATGAAGGTGCGTTACTCGTAAAGCGAAGACGGCCAATCGTCTCTTTGTGTGGGCGGAGTCTATCAGTTGTCCATTTGGTAACACATTTTTTGTCGAAATATTCTAGAACCTGTAACTTCTGCAGTTTTTACTCCGTTGTCATGAAATTTGGCACACAGGACCATACTATACATTATAGCATAATAGTAGGACATGTTATAATCGGCCCTCGCCCTCTCTTTCCGTCGGGGGAGTGCGCCCGGTCACACGCCTTGTGTGGCACAAATTGCCCATGATCAATCGGGTAAAAACAGCCACAAGTTACTATCCAGAGGTTCTACCAATAATTTCCACAAAAATGTTGCTATACTATGCGCAACGATACCTCGCCCACACCAAAAACGGTGGCGTTCTTCGCCTTTACCATAACGCACTTCATGCCACTTGCACCCTTGACCTTAGTTTGACCTCTCTCTATTTTGACGTCGACTGTACAGTTTCTCTTCGGCTTCTAGGGTAACCAGATTACCATATGTACTGTGCACATCTGAGGCCAGACCAGATTGTGCATCTCTAACAAACCTTTGCCTTTTGCTTGACTTATTTACTTACCTGCCCTTCTACGTCCTTACAGAAACGTGATTCCATTCCATACTAGATCACGGGGCCCCACCCCACACGCGCATCATTCCCACCGCAACAGACACTCTCGCGACGCGGTGGCGAGCAACAGAGAATGCGGCACAACACAAATTTGCCCGACTGTTTTTGAAGAAGGAGATTTTATCAGCGCACGTGTGAGCAGAACAAATAGAGTGATAATGGCGCGCGCCAGATAGCCGTGGCCAGTGAGCACACAGCGGCGAGGCATTCAATTAAATACCACTTAGCGACCCGGTCAGCATCGAAATGCAGCGTGCACTGAAGCCGCAGTTTTGCGCTTGAGCGTGTGTGCGTGCGCGAGTGCGTGTGCGCGCGTGTGTGCATGCGCGCGTGTATGTGCGTGTGCGTGTATGTGTCTCTTGTGTGTGCGTGCGTGCGCGCGTGCGTGTGTGTGCGTGTGTGCGCGCGCGCGCGCGTGCGCGCGCGTGTGTGTGTGTGCGTGCGTACGTGCGTGCGTGCGTGCGTGCGTGCGTGCGTGTATGTGTGTGCGTGCGTGCGTGCGCGCGCGCGCGCGTGTGTGTGTTGCGCGCCGCGTGCGTGCGTGCGTACCAGCACTGTGTGTGTGAGATAGGAGTGGGGTCAGCAGTGCAGCCGGACAGTAGGGCTGTAACGATCCACCGAAATCGAATCGAATTACGATTCTCTTCCCTCGATCCGAGCCCCGATATTTATCCCGTATTTTCGATTCGATCCAACCCGCTATTACCTCAGATTGTATGCGTCGGCCGAAGCGTGTTTGAGACGCGCGCTCTGATTGGTCAATAGTCACGACTTGCTAATCAGCCAATCAGCGGCTACAGCACGTCGCTAACACGTTTACAGGGCTGGAGTTACGCGAGTTTGAGGACTCCGTGCGGATATGTTATTTGATTTAAACCAACAGATCCGCTCAAAATCTGACAAAATCCGTACATAGAAAATATATACCGTATTATATATCATAGAAAATGTTATTCTTATTTTCTACGGAAGGCAGCGTGTACGCAGAAATGGCCGCTGAAACGATGTGGTATTTGACAGTTTATCAGTGACTGTGACTAAGTTTCTGGTCACTTTGACACTTAATTACCTTTTGTCAAAGCTTTGTCCAGTAGGACCAGTACATAATTGACTTAGTATGTCTACCTACAATTAATTTCATCACGTTTTGGCAAGGCTGCACCCCATAATTAAGTATGGTGTTCTTTGACTTAGCATACTACTTGCTTAAGATAATGTTTGGTTATAAGTGGGATTCTAGTCTATTCACCATTTAGTATTCAGTGGCAATTTCTCATAATTTCTAGTCATTTGACCTGAGACAAGAGAGAGAGAGAGCAGAGAGAGAGAGGAGAGAGAGAGAGAGAGAGAGAGAGTAGCAGAGAGAAAGACGAGAGAGAGAGAGAGAGAGAGAGAGAGAGGGGGAGAGAGAGAGAGAGAGAGGAGAGAGAGAGAGAGAGAGAGAGAAGAAAGAGAGAGAGAGAGAGAGAGAGAGAGAGAGAGAGAGAGAGAGAGAGAGAGAGAGAGAGAGAGAGAGAGAGAGAAGAGAGAGAGGGAAGGAGAGAGGAGGAGAAGCAGACAGAGAGATATGTTATGTGTGCGTGACTTGCGTGTGTGTGGCGTGTGTCGCGTCGCGCGCGGACGTGCGTGCGTGCGTGCGTGGTGTGTGTGTGAGAGAGAGAGAGAGCAGGTAATTCATAACTGCCGAAAATATTAGATGCGATATAGTAAGATAATCGAAATCATGATAGCGAATGCGCATACTTCATTGATTGTGTGCCGACGGGCTTGTGCGGGCGCGCTGTGTTGTCAGCCGGAGATGAATGATGACGAAGGCGAATATTGACGGAATATGCGGCTTCAGCTGACGTGTGTCAGCGTCGCAATCACAGGAAAGCAGGGTCTGTCCGTGATAGTTGCAGTCGTGCGTTCATCATTCGTGAATGAACATCGCTGCCATTTTGCATTGGCGCGCTACTATATAAGGGTGATTGCGATGCGGGGATACATTAGCGGTGCTTGCAAGCATCTGCAGCTGTTGATACTATCGTGATATCTAGCCATGGCGAGGGTACCGTTTCGGCCGGCTCAGGTGCGCTCCTTTCTGTTGTTTCGCGCACAAAACATTAATTGGTATTCCATTGTGGCTGGGCCGGATAGAGCGAAGCGTGTTGCAAAAGCGTTGAAAACTTGTTGGCAGGCTGCGCGCGGGACATCTTGATTTTGTGAGCCGATTCAGGAATCTGCTGATGCGGAGGAGGGTGTGCGGTGATGTGGCGAGTCCCTAATACGAATGGATAGTGGGAATTTACTGTTTAGGGTGTAGATGGAGTCGACGGCGAGTGAGATCAAGACGGGTTGGGAGGGGCGTGCGCAAGAGAGTGCATGGATAGAGAAAAAGGAGAGTGCAGCGAAGAGAATAGAAAGAGAGAGGGAGAAGAGAGAGATGAGAAGGAGAAAGGGGAGAGAGAGAGAGAGAGGAGAGAGAGATGAGAGGAGAGCAGTGGATAATGAGAGAGAGGAGAGAGAAAGAGTGGAGAGAAAGGGGTAGGCGAGCGGGGTAAGAGAAAAATAGAGAAACAGTGAGAGAAGGACAGCCAGATGGTAGAGAGAGCGAAGGGAGAAAGAATGCGCGAGAGAGAGAGTGGGGGGGGAAGGGGTGGGCGAAGGAAAGAGAAACGGTAGCTTAATTGCAAAATGTTAAGGATGTCGAAAAGGGATTGCCTAACGTGGAATGCGGGGATGCAGAAATGAGTAAGAGAAAGGGAGAAAGGATGAAGACGAAAGGGGAGAGAACGGAGAGAGAGAGAGAGAGACAGAGAGGAGGAGAGAGAGAGAGAGAGAGAGAGAGCAAGAGAAGATGGGGAGAAGAAGAGGCGGAAAAGTTGGAGGCGGGGTAGGAACAATAGATAAAGTGAGCGAAGGACAGCCCAGATAGAGTGGTAGAGCAGGACGAGCGGGGGAAAAGATGAGAGAGAGAGAGAGAGAGAGCGGGGCGGGGGGGGAAGAGTGAAAGAGACCAGAGAGCGGGGTGGGCCCGGAAGGGAAAGAGGAGACGGACGGGTAGCTTACATGATCGGCAGAGTGCTTAAGGATGTAGAGAGGAGTGGCCACGGATGGAATGCTGCGGAATGCAGAGGAGTAGCAATAAAAGACGCCGGGATGCGTATATTTATAGAAGAAGGGGAATATCTCCCAGCGTGCAGGTTTACTAATACGAAATGTTCGCACACGAAATGCGTGGCGGCGGTTTATCGCGTGCGGCGTTTTTCTTGGATATGTCTCCTCCAGTTCGAAGTTGCCACTTTGCAATGTGCGCACTCTATAATGTTTTGAATTTGCGTCTGTTTAAACTTGACGGAGAGTGTGAGTTCAAACGTGCTATCTGCCCAGCTATGCGCTACTCGATCTCAGTCTGTGGCAGCTGGCTGCGCAACGAGTGACTGAGATTGCTATCGACTTCGTTGCTATGCGACAAGCCTGCTACGGTAGTCAGAAGCATGAACAGCGTAGGAGTAGACACAATTAGTGTCTTCTTCAGTCTTGTCAATTACTGACGCGGTTTTTCTTCTTGCGTTTTTTCGTCTGCCTTCTCCTTCCCACTCTCAAGCTCTCATCAATCTCTCTCAATCTCTCTCGTCTTATCCTCGTGGGCTCTCTCGTCTCTCTCGTCTCCTCTCTCGCTCTCTCCTCCCTCTCTCTCTCCGTCGTCTTCTCCGTCATCTCCTCTCTCCTCTCTGCGCTCTTGCTCCTCTCTCGTTCTCTCTCTCTCTCCTCTTCCCTCTCGCTCTCCTT
>NW_014577148.1:565221-579011 GCF_000485595.1 Priapulus caudatus | reverse complement strand
TCTTCACTTATGACCAGCTTTACTACTAACTAGCTTACTTATAACTAGCTTTACTAGCTGACTAGCTTTAATACTGACTTGCTTACACTGACCAGCTTTTCTACCTAACTAGCTACTGACGCTAGCTTTACGACGACAGCGTTACTACTGACCAGCTTTACTAATCTGACGTTGCTTACTGACCAGCTGTTACTACTGATAGCTTTTTTAATACTGACTTGCTTACTACTAACTAGCTTTTACTACTGAGTAGCTTTACTATTGACTAGCTTTCTAGACGACCCAGCTTTACTACTGATAGCTTTAATATCCTGATAGGCTTTACTAGTTGACAGCTTTACTGAACTAACTAGGCTTACTACTGACTGCTTTACATCTGACTAGGCTTTACTACTGGGACCAGTTTCGACTACGACTAGCTTTATCTACTGACTAGCTGTACTTATCTGACAGCTATCACTATCTGATGCTTACTCTAACTGGCTTTATACTGACTAGCTACTCTGACTACTTTACTACTGACCAGGCTTTACTACTAACTAAGTTTCACGACTGACCAGCTTCTATCTGCAGCTTACTACTGGACTAGCTTTACTACTGGACCGCTTTACTACTGTGACTAGCTTTATATGACTAGCTTACTACTAACTACTTACTATGTGGACTAGGCCTTTACTACCTGACTAGCTTTACTACGCTGACCCACCCTTTACTTATGCTGACTAGCTTTAAGTACTGACTAGCTTTATAGTGACCAGCTTTACTCCTACTGGCTTTACTACTGACTCGGCAGCTTATACTGGATTAGCTTATTCTGACCAGGCTTTACTACTGACTGGGTTTACTAGGACTGTCATTATACTTGACTAGCTATACTACTGACCAAGCTTACTACTGACTAGCTTTACTAGGTCTGACCAGCTTACTACTGACTAGCTTTAATATGGATAGCTTTACTACTAACTGCTTACTAGTATCTGACTAGCATTACCTACTTGACTAGCTTTACTACTGACCAGCTTACTACTGGACTAGTTTAATTTACTGACTTAGCTTTACTATTGGCTGAGCCAGCTTTACTAGCGTACTAGCTTTACTAGCTGACTAGCTTTACTACCTGACTATGCTTACTACTGACCAGCTTTACTACTGACTTAGCTTTCTACTGAGCTAGCTTTACTACTGACTGCTATACTATCTGCCAGCTACTACAGACTTAGCATTTACTGCTGACTAGCTTTACTATGACCATGCTTTTACTTACTGCACGTAAGTTTACTACTGACTGCTTACTACTGACTGGCTTTACTACTGACCAGCCTTTACTACTGACTAGCTTTACTATCTGACCAGCTTTTACTAGTTCTGACTAGCTTTTACTCGACTGACTAGCCTTACTATAACTAGCTTTATACTGACTAGCTTTTACTTTCTGACCAGGCTTTTACTACTAACTAGCTTACTACTGACCACGCTTTCACTACGACTAGCGACTACCTACTAGCTTACTACATGACGCTTTTACTACTAACTAGCTTTACTACTAACTAGCCTTTGCTACTAACTAGCTTACTACTACCAGCTTTACTACTGACATAGGGGCGCTAGAACTCCGCTTTAGTTTAAACTACTGGAGCTATCTTATCTATGAAAGATTTCACAACTAGCCACTATGTGGCTGAATAGCCTAGTGATGTGACAGCAAGACCAGTACTACCCAATGGGACTCTAGCTACACTGACTAGCTATACATGCATTACTCCCTTTGCTGACATATCTTAGACAGCATACTGGACAACTATGGCGATACTGACTACCCTTACTGACTACTCCACCGCTCCCCCGCTTACTAGCTGACTTAGTGGGGTGAGTTGTTAGCTGACTAGTTTACTACTCCAGCTTTACTACTAACTAGACTTTAACTACTGACTAGCTTTACTTACTGACCAGCTTTTACTTACTAACTAGCTTTACTACTGACCCAGCTTTACTTACTGACTAGCTTTACTACTGACTAGCTTACTACTGACTAGCTTTACTACCTGACCAGCTACTGACTACTGACTAGCTTTACTACTGACAGCTTTACTATCTGACCAGCTTTACTACCTGCACCCAGCTATACTTACTGACCAGCTTTACTACTAACTAGCCCTTATCTGACTAGCTTTACTCTAACTAGCTTCTACTACTTGACTAGCTTTACTACTAACTAGGCTTACTACTAACTAGGCTTTTACTAATGGACTAGCTTTACTACTGACTAGCCTTTACTACTTAAATAGCTTTACTCTGACTCAGCTTTACTACTAACTTTAGCTTTACTCTGACTAGCTTTACTAACCTGACCAGCTTTACTACTAACCAGCTTTACTACTAACCAGCTTTACTACTGACTAGCCTTTACTAGCTAACTAGCTTTACTACTGACTAGCTTTACTACTGACTAGCCTTTACTTACTGATAGTTTACTTTACTGACTAGCTTTACTACTAACTAGCCTTTACTACTGACTAGCTTTTACTACTGGACTTAGCTTTTACTACCTGACCAGCCCTTTACTACTACTCAGCTGTTCTACTAACTAGCTTTACTACTGACCAGCCTTTACTACTAACTAGCTTATACTAACTAGCTTTTACTACTAACCAGCTTTACTACCTAACTAGCTTTACTACTGACCAGCTTACTACGAACGGCTTACTACTAACTAGCTTTGCTACTAACTAGCTTTACTACCTGACTAGTTTACTACTGCCAGCTTGGACTTACTAACCAGCTTTACTACTGACCAAGCTTTACTGCTGATCTAGCTTTTACTACTGACTTAGCTTTACTACTGACTAGCTTTACTCTACCAGCCTTTACTACTAATAGCTTTATATACTGGACCAGCTATTACTACCTGACTAGCTTTACTACCTGACTAGCTTTACTACTGACTAGCTTTACTACTAACACTAGCCTACTACTTGACTAGCATTTATACTACTAAGCTTTATACTAACTGCTTTACTACGACCAGCTTTACGAACGACAGCTTTACTACTACACTAGCTTTAATACTACTAGCTTACTACTGACCCAGTTTTCTATTGACCAGCTTTACTACTAACTAGCCATTATACTGACTAGCTTTACTACTTATAGCTTTACTACTAACTAGCTTTCTACTGGACTAGCTTTACTTACTACACTGCTTTACTACTTGACTAGCTTTACGTACTGACCAGCTTTAACTACCTAACCAGCCGCTTTACTACTGACCTAGCTTTACTACTAATTGTTTACATCTAACTAGCTTTACTACTGACTAGCTTTACTACGGCACAGCTTTACTACTGACCAGTTTTACTACTAACTAGCTTTACTACTGACCAGCTTTACTTTATAACTAGCTATTACTACTAACTAGCTTTACTACTTAACTAGCTTACTACTGACTAGTGGCTTTACTACTGACCAGCCTTACTACTGACTAGGCTTACTACTGACCAGCTTACTACTGACTAGCTTAACTACTGACCCAGCCTTTACTACCTTGACTAGCTTTACTACTGAACCAGCTTTACTACTAACTAGCTTTTTTATATCTAACTAGCTTTACTACATGACTACGCTTTAATACTGACTAGCTTTACTACTGGGACCATGCTTTACTACTAACTAGCTTTACTACTAACGTAGCTTTAAACTTTTTTTTACTGACCAGCTTACTACTGACCAGCCTTTATGCCTGACTAGCCTTTACTTATGACCAGCTTTTCTACTGACTAGCTTAATACTGACTTAGCTTTACTACTAACAGCTTTACTACTGACTAGCTTTACTTACTGACTGCCTTACTACTGCACCAGCTTTACTACTGACTAGACTTTAATACTGAACTAGCTTTACTACTGACAGCTTTACTACTAACTAGCTTTACTACTGACTAGCTTTACTAACTGCTAGCTTTACTTACTGACCAGGCTTTTACTGCTGACTAGCTTTACTACTAACTGCTTTACTACTGACCAGCTTTTACTTCTGACTAGCTTTACTACTTGGACTAGCTTTACTACTGACCAGCTATACATACTGACTAGCCTTTTACTTACGGTGACTAGCTTTACTCCTGAATAGCCTTTCTACTGACCAGCTTTACTACTGACAATAGCTTTATACTGCAATAGCTTTACTTACTGACAGCGTTACTACTGACTGAGCTTTTACTACTGACCAGCCTTTACTACTGACTAGCTTTACTACTGACTAGCTATACTATCTGACTAGCTTTACTACTGACCAGCTTTACTACTGAACTGCTTTTACTACTGACAGCCTTTACTAGCTGGACTAGCTTTACTACTGACAGCTTTATCTGGGACTTAGCATTTACTTACTGACCAGCTTTACTACTTGGACCAGCCTTTACTCTTTGACTAGCTTTACTACGTGACTAGCATTACTACTGACCAGCTTTACTACTGACCAGCTTTACTACTGACTAGCTTTACCTACTGACTAGCTTTACTGACTGACCAGCTTTCTACTGACTTAGCTTTACTACTTGACCAGCTTTACTTACTAACTAGCTTTACTACTTTACTGCTTTAACTACTACTAGCTTTACTACTGACTAGACTATTACTACTGACCAGCTTTTATACTACTAGCCTTTACTATCTGACCAGCCTATACTACTGACCAGCTTTACTACTCTGACCAGCTTTTACTACTTAACTAGCTTTACTACTGACCAGCGTTACTACTGACCAGCTATTACTACTGACTAGCTTTTACTACTGACCAGCTTTTTACTACTGACCAGCTTTACTACTAACTAGCTTTATACTGACCAGCTATACCTACTAACTGCTTTACTACTGACCCAGGCTTTATACTAACTAGCCGACTACTGAACCAGCTTATACTACTAACTAGCTTTACTACTGACCAGCTTTACTTAACTAACTAGCTTTACTACTGACCAGGCTATACTTACTAACTAAGCTTTACTACTACCAGCTGTATACTAACTAGCTTTACTACTGACCAGCATTTACTACTGACCAGCTCATACTACTGACTAGCTTTACTTACTGCACAGCTTTACTAACTGACCCAGCTTACTACTGACTAGCTTTACTACTGACCAGCTTTACGGACTAACTAGCTTTACTACTGACTAGCTTTACTACTGACTAGCTTTAACTACTAACCAAGCTTTTTACTACTAACTAGTTTACTACTGACCAGCTTTACTATGACTAGCTGTACTACTGACTGCTTTACTACTGACTAAGCTTTACTACTAACAGCTTTACTACTGACTAGCCTTTTTAGCTACTAACTAGCTTTAATTACTAACTAGCTTTACTAGCTGACAGCTTTACTACTGACCAGCTTTACTACTAACTAGCTTTAATTCCTAACTAGCTTTACTACTGACCAGCTTTACCTACTGACCAGCTTTACTACTAACTAGGCTTTTACTACTGACTAGCTTTACTACTGAACTAGTTTACAAAATTACTGGACCAGCTTTCTACTAACTAGCATTTTATACTGACCAGCTATCTACTACCAGCTTTACTACTGCCAGCTTTACTACTAACTGCTTTCTACTGACCAGCTTTACTACTGCACCAGCTATTACTACTGACTAGCTTTAACTACTGACCAGTTTTACTACTGACCAGCTTTACTTACTGACCAGCTATACTCTGAGCCAGCTTTACTATCTAACTAGCTTTAACTATGACTAGCTTTACTACTAACTAGGCTTTACTACTGACTTAGCTTTACTTACTAACTAGCTTTACTACCTTAACTGGCTTTATACTTGACTTAGCTTTACTACTGACTAGCCCTTTACTGTACTAACTAGTCCTTTACTATAACTACTTACTACTAACTTAGTTTACTACTGACCACTTTTACTACTACCTATGCTTTATACTGACTAGTTTACTACTAATCTAGCTGTTATAGCTAACTTAGCTTTACTACTAACTAGCTTTATACTGACCAGCTTTACTACTTAACTAGCTTTACTTACTGACTAGCTTTACTACTGACCAGCTTACTACTAACCAGCTTTACTACTAACATGCTTACTACTGCTACTTTTACTTACTAACTAGCTTTACTACTGACCAGCCTTTACTACTAACAGCTTACTCTGCACCAGCTTTACTGCTGACTAGCTTTACTACTTAACTAGTTTACTACTGGACTAGCCTTTTATACTGACTGCCTTTACTACTAACTAGCTTTACTGACTGACCAGCTTTCTACTAACTAGCTTTCATTACTGACTAGCTTTTACTACTGACTAGCTTACTACTAACTAGCTTTACTCACTGCACCAGCTATACTTACTGACTAGCTTTACTACTGACCAGCTTAACTACTGACTTAGCTTTACTACTGACCAGTTTTACTACTAACTAGCTTTACTACTAACTAGCTTTTACTACTGACTGCTTTACTACTGACCAGCTTTCACTACTAACTAGCTTTCTACTAACTAGCTTTACTACTGACTGCTTAATACTGACTAGCTTTACTTACTGGACCAGCTTTACTATTAACTAGCCTTTACTTACTGACAGCTTTACTACTACTAGCTTTACTCATAACTAGCTTTACTACTGACTAGCTTTACTACTGTGACCCGCTTTACTACTGACTAGCTTTAATCTGAATAGCTTTACTACTTGACCAGCTTTACTACTAACTAGCTTTTACTAACTAACTAGCTTTGACTACTGACCAGCTTTACTCTAACTAGCTTTACTAACTGACTAGCTTTACTACTAGACTAGCTTTTACTACTGACTAGCTTTACTACTGACCAGCTTTACTACTGACTAGCTTTACTATCTGACCAGGCTTACTACTAACTAGCTTTTATAACTTCCGCTTTACTACTGACTAGCTTTAAACTGACTAGCTTTACTATTGACCAGCTTTACTACTAACTGCTTTACTACTAACTAGCTTTACTACCTGACAGCTGGTTACTAACTGCCCGGCCTTTCTACTGACATAGCCTTTACTATCTGACCAGCTTTACTTACTGACTAGCTTTTAATCACTGACTTAGCTTTAACTTACTAACTAGCTTTATACTGCTAAGCTTTACTACACTGACTAGCTTTACTACTGACCAGCCTTTTACTACTGACTGCTTTATACTGACTAGCTTTACTACTGACCAGCCTTTACTACTAATAGCTTTACTACTGACTAGCTTTACTAGCTGAACTAGCTTTTACTTACTGACTAGGCTTTACTACTAACTAGCTTGTACTACTGCACCAGCTTTACTACTTGACCAGCTTTACTACTGACCTGCTTTACTACTGACCAGCTTTCCTACTGACTAGCTTTACTTACTGACCTGCTTTACTACTGGACCAGCTATTTATACTATAGCTTTACTACTGACTAGCTTTATACTACCAGCCTTTACTACTAACTAGCTTTACTACTGACTAGCTATACTACTACTAGCTTTACTACTGAACTAGCTTTACTAGCTGACTAGCTTTACTACTGACTTAGCTTTTACTACTGACTAGCTTTACTACTCTGACCAGCTTTACTACTAGACAGTTTACTACTGACTAGTTTCTAGCTGACTTAGCTTTTACACTACTTGACTAGCTTTACTACTGACCAGCTTTACTACTTTCTTTTTCTTAATTTTATTTAGCAAAATCACTTTAAGCAGTGTAATTAAAATTGAATACAGTAATAGCTCTCTCTCTCTCTCTCTCTCTCTCTCTCTCTCTCTCTCTCTCTCTCTCTCTCTCTCTCCCTCTTTCCGCTCTCTCGCTCTTTTGTCACATACGCGCACGCACGAGCGTTTATCATTATAACCGCAGTATATATAATAATATAACGCAAATAATTATCGCAAAAGCATCGCATACACGCAGAGTAAGAGGAACAGCGACGAACCTATACTTGTACGAACGCAATCCCAGAAAACATCACATGTGTCATATGTCACCCAACGGGAAAAAATCTAAATGGAGGTCAGCGTATTTTATTCACTACAGACGACATAAAATCGTTGCGGGACAAGAGGGGGAGAGGGAGGGGGAGGGAGATAAATAAGAGTCGAAATATAAGAAGCATATATTGCAGAGCTGATAGCGTACGTACTGACACGGCATGCTCGCACGAGACGCTGGGTTAGACACGGATGCATCTCAGCGGGAGTGAATAATAATAGATAATAATTCACTCCTGATCTCACTACATCGCGACTGACTGTGCGTCGTCATGCTCATGTTGCTGCTAATCCATGTGAATGTTCGCTGCGCAAGCAGCCGATGCTGCTATAGTTCATGAAAAACGCGTTGATCATCGCGCGGGACAAGCGAGCAATCATGTGAAATCATCAGGCGCTTCATCTTCATGTGCATAACAACAGCACGAGGTAAAAACCAAATCCCACTTAATTATCATTATCCGCAGCCGCAGAAACAGGAACAGTTCATCATGATCGTGAGCTGTATTAGCAGCGGCGGCAGCAACAGCAGCAGCAGCAGCAGCAACAGCAGCAGCAGCGTCACAATTATGAGCTGCATCGTCACCACGCCCGTCTCCGTTATCATCTTCATCAGTGACATCACCGACAACGTCACCACGCCCGTCTCCGTTATCATCGTCATCAGTGACATCACCGACAATGCACGCACGCACACATGCGCTCCCATATTTACACGTAGGAGCGCTCGGCACCCCAGTGCCTCGGCTGATGCGCGCGGTGCATTATGGGTGCGCCACGTTCGCACAATCATTGAAGACACGCGCAGTGTTATAGGCAGTCAGGAGACGCACAGGGCGAGTTTAACTATGCGGATCCGTTCTTAGTACGCGCTACCAAGACATGCAGGATTATTACGGGTTATTCGAAATGCACTAGCTTCCTGTTATTATCGTGTGTTACATTTGTTAGCTTCATCGTAGCTTAAATGGCTTGAATTTATGGGAGAAACTGGACCGGGGAGTTACAGAATTTATTCACAGCTATGGTCGCGGTGTTCTCTATTATTTACGTTTAAATAACTATTCGATTTAGACGATTTCGTTTTGTCGGGAGTGTCTTAGGAGAACGCAACTCTCACTTGTATTGAGAAGTTCCTGCAGCTAGACTTAGAGACGTAAACAGCGAGCGCTTCGCAACATTTGCTGAACACTCACTCTCGCTCTGCTGTTTCAGTTGATGACGAACGAAAACCGGATGCGGTGTTGCGTCGATGTGATAAAAAGCTACCACGAGATGTCCGGCCTCGTGAACGTGTGACGATACCATCGTGCAGAGGACACCAGTAGGGGGCGCTGTGAACTAAAGGCTGCTCGCTAACAGCAACATCAGCAACAGCAGCAGCAGCAGCAACACCTACAGCAGCAGCAGCAGCAACACCTACAGCAGCAGCAGCAGCAACATCCACAGTAGCAGCAGCAACACCTACAGCAGCAGCAGCAGCAGCAGCAGCAGCAGCAACACCTACAGAAGCAGCAGCAACAGCCACAGCAGCAGCAGCAACATCCACAGCAGCAGCAGCAGTTGCAGCAGGAGCAGCAGCAGCATTCTGAGCAGTGCGTTCACCAACGCACGATCCCTTCACGCTAAGAGCAAGCAGAGCAGCGTCACCCGTCGCCATGGCGACAGACTCGACCGCCGTGCAGACGACGATGGCGATCTCTGCGTGCAACGACACGACGGCGCCCCCTTGCGGCGAGGGTAACGACACCAGCGCCGCGGCGGCGGCGGCGGCGGCGGCGGCGGCTGCGGCGGGCATCAACAAGGAGCTGATGTACAAGCTGATCATTCCCGTCATGCTGGCGCTGTGCATCATCACCGTCATCGGCAACTGTTACATTCTGCTGGCGACGCACTTCATCAAGCGCACAATCACGCCGACGCTCATGTTCAGCATCAGCCTCGCCGCCGCCGACGGCTACGTCTCCATGGCGATCGCACTCGGCCTCATCGTCAACAGCCTGCTGCCGTCCGTCTTCGGCGTGCCTGTCGACCAGCTGATCTGCATGGTGCTGGCGCTCGAGTGCATGCGCGTCGGCGCGATGATCACATCCGTGCTGCACCTGCTCGGCCTCGCCATCAACCACTACGTCGGCATCGTGCGCCCGCTGCACTACCAGACGATCATGACGCGCTGCAACACGCTGTGCGCCATCGCCCTCATGTGGGTGACGCCGCTCGCCTTCAACTTCCTCTACTTCTCGCTGGTCGCCGGCCAGGGCTTCCAGTCGCCGCAGTGCGTCGACTATACTTTCCTGCTCGGCAAGACATTCCGCATCATCATCGCGTGCCAGTTCTTCGTGCCGCTCTTCGTCATGATCTTCATCTACGGCCACATCTTCGCCATCGTGCGCCAGCATCAGTCGGGCGTGCTGCGCTACCAGCAGACGGAGCAGACGCGCCAGCAGATGAAGTCCAACATCAAGGCGGTCGTGACGACGCTGCTCATCCTCGGCACGTACATCATCGGCTGGATGCCGGCCGTCATCGTCTTCATCACCGTGTGCAGCGACTGCATCGTCACGTTCGCCACCGTCAACCAGGGCGTGTTCATCATCACCAACGCCACCATAAACTCGCTGATCGTCATCAAGTCGTTCGTCGATCCGATCGTGTACGCGGCGCGCATTCCCGAGATACAGGACAGCCTGCGACGCATGCACTACCGCTGGTGCCGCATCGGCTCTCCGCCGATGATGCACCGCCACTCGACGCTGATGACGACGACGACCTCCATCAAGGGCACGTCGATCAACGAGCGACACCGCGGCGGCATCGGCGGCGGCGGCGGCGTGGGCCGCGGCGGTGGCCGTAACAGGTGACTAACGATGCAGGCTAGCCTTATGAAATTCATTACTAACGGGATCAATGCATTTCTCGCAAACATCAGCGTGTCAGCGTGACAGGTGAATAACGTACATGGTTGTCAATTAAGCAAATACTGTCGGATCAATTAGTATGAAATGTAGCAACAATTAATTATTAACCAACAGCTAATGCCGTACATATTATATGAGAATTTTATGGATTTCGCCATACGCTAACACGTTCACAAAATACTCGGTTGCAAACCAACTGGCATCCATAGAAACGAGTAATCAATTCTACAAACAGCTTTTGTGTCTATATTTACATCACGACTCGTACGTCTTATTTGTCAATACCGACCGAAAAGAATGTTAGTTAGTGAGTGGCCGTGTCTCTCGGTGAATAACTGCCAGTAATTGAATAAGTGAATAAGTGAATATAATAAGTGACTAAGTGAATATTGAATAAGTGAGGTCAGCAGGTCAGCGTGCGGCCTGCATGCTGACCATGCTCAGCCACAACCACGATCAGCGCACGACTGACTTATATTACACGCTGACGCGTGCTGACCGCAGCTGTACATCTAAACCCACGAGCCGAGCATTCTACACGCAACATGTGCGCGTGCAATGCGCGCGAACATGTGCGCCTATATATATATACATATACATATACATATATGTGTGTATGAATATATATATATATATATATATATGCGTGCGTGGGTACATATTTATAGCGGATCCATAACGACTGGCACGGATCGTGCGCTTTAGACGGCTGTACAGCGGTTTAATTGGTTATCTATATAGACTAGGAGCTTCTAACAACGATGCGGCGTCTCTAGACGAACCAGCTGTTAGACAAGACTCGCATGCAGTAACGAACCACTTAGTAACGCAGCGAGAATGCTCGCCGTAAAAGCAACTCCCCGCAGGCCGAGCTAACGCTCCTCGTCAAGCGAATAGCTTTATAGTGGCTTATGGAATTTATAGGTATGAGTTATATATTAGGTGCGTCCGCCCTAATATCTTTCAACACTCGCAGGTCGATAAACATAAACCGCTGATAATCGCATTTCAACACCTGCACGCGCAGAGCAATATCAACTGATAAGTTAATTACACTCACACACGCGCACACCAAATATGAATAGAAATTAATTAAAAGTAATATAAAAAATTTGATATGAAGTCGAACATAATTTGCGCGAATTTATTCGGAACGGTAATTGCACGAAGGTGCGTTTGTTCGTGTACGTAGCCTACACACACGGCACCCATTATCCAGGACAAAAACGACACCTTCGCGATTCTTTAACTGCACCGGCAAAGACGGCTTCTGAATTATATCTAATGTCAGCGACTATAGAAGCATACGTCTATATAATATATGTACTCATCAAGCCCTCCTCCAGACCATACTCTCTCCTAGGCAGCATCCCCATTCACTACACGCCTCGCCCTTACCCACATCCTCCCAGCAGCATCCCCAACTTCAACCACCCCCTCCTTGCCAGCGATGCCTCCCCCAGGCAGCATCCGCCTTACACCAACGCCTCCTCCCTTCCCATCTCCCGCCAGCAGCATGCGCCTTTACCATCAAACTTCCTCCTTCCGCCAATTCTCCTGCCCATGCAGCAGCATCCCCAGCTTCACCACCACGCGCTCCTTCAAACCATCCTCCCCCCAGCAGCAATCCCGCGTCACGCACCCCCCCTTCCCCATCCTCAGCCCAGAACATCCGCCCTTCACTTCCACCTCCTCCTTCCCCATTCCTCCCCCCCAGCAGCAGTCCACCCTTCAAGCCACACCTCCTGCCCTTCCCCATCCATCTCCAGCAGCATGCCTCCTTCACCACCGCTCCTGCCTCCAGGCCTCCTCCCACCAGCACACCCCCCCTTCACCACCCGCCCCTTCCCACAATCCTCGCACCAGCAGCATGTCCCCCTTCCATCCACCCTCCTGCCATTACCCCCATCTCCCCCAGCAGCATCCCCCTTCACCAACTACTCCTCGCTTGCCCAATCCTCACCCAGCACATCTCAGCCTTCACCACACGCATCTCTCACTTCCCACATCCTCCACCATCAGCAGCATCCCTGCCTTCACCACCCTCGCTCCTTCCCCAATTCCTCTGCGCCCAGCACATGCCGCTTGCACCACGCCCATGCCTTCCCACAATCCTCACCCAGCAGCTAATCCCCCTTCACCACCCTCCTCCTTCTGCCACAGCCCCCCGGCCACAGCATCTCCCCTTCACAGCACCCTCAGCGTACCTCCTTCATCCTCGCCCAGCAGCATCCCCTTGCACCACCGCCCCCTCCCCATCCTCTCCCAGCAGCAAATAGGGCAGCAAGCTGCACGTGGGGCGAAGACGGGAGCGGAAGGAATGCCGGGTCGTGTAAAGGGCTCCTTCGCGTCCATGCATGTCCTGGAGCATCGCGAAGCAGGAAAATCGCCGCGAGCGTTTGCGACGCAGTACAGGGCCGTGTGCCCGGGGGAAAATGGAGAAAGCATCGGTGTGAGGCTCCATTGCGGCCAGGCCTCGGCCCAGGAAGCACCCGCCTTTACGCGACGACGACTCGGGGATCCGTGGGCGCCGATGGGGGGCATTGGCCCGTCGCCAGCGAGGGCGAGTCTCAGCCTCATTGCACGGGGGAAGCGGACCAAGGGGGGGGGGGGTTGTGCTGTCAGCGTCCTGTGCACGACGCAGGGTGTAGAACGAGGCCATTTCTTCGCTCCCCAGCGAGGCATCGCTACCTATAGGCTAAATTCGGGAAGGGAGGGGGGATGAAGGGTGATTCTAGTGCCGGAGGAGGATTGGGGAAGGCACGAGTAGATGGGGCGTGTGGTCAACCCTAATGGTGAAGGGCGGGATCTAGGCTGGCTAGGGGAGGGCTCCTGGACGTAAGGAGGAGGGTGGTGAAAGGGGA
>NW_014577148.1:555396-565196 GCF_000485595.1 Priapulus caudatus | reverse complement strand
AACCAGATTACTCTACATCGTAGCCTTTATTTTAAACCATGTAATGCTTTCTTATGTTTTATATCGTGTGTTGCTACAGTATCTATGTATGGATAGTTGGTTGTTACTTGAAAATAAAACCCACAACAATGTGCGCGTGCGTACCTTTCGGAAATGACGACTTCGGCATTAGCGGACACACCAAACACCTCAGTTGCTGGATCCGTTAAATCGCGGGTAAAATGGCATTTCTTTACGCATGGTGTGGTGGCGCCTACGAGCGCATCGTGACGACAATCAGGCGGGTTAGCGTGTCTCTGGTGCCGAGCACAGAGGTACGGACCGCTGGTTGTTGGACATCGCTAATTATCAGCGTGAGCGTATGAATGACATATTTGCTTGACAAATATTGACAAATGACAAATGTACAAATATATTTGTCATCTATACGCTCTGTTAATTAAGTGTGGCTCCCTGTCTTGTTTGGATGGCCGCACAGTAGCTGCATGATTATATAGACTGCAATCTTTTCGGTTGCAAGCTGTTATGTGTTAGCCACTGCGGGGTCGGGCGGGGTCAGCACAGATGCGGTCGATCCATACGCACACAGTCAGCGCACGCGACGCGACGCATACACACGCACGATGCACCGCGACGAAATACACCACGCACGCGACAGCAGGGTCTACGCGGCGGGGCGAGCGAGGACCCTGGGCCGTCGACGTCGCGGCGCGCCTTGGTCGACGACTGTGCCGGGGACGGCGGGTACGGCACGGTCGCCCAGCCGTAAGCACGCGGTAGGCACGCAGACGCCGCGGTTCGTCCCGTGTTGGCGCACCTGGAGCCATGGGGTCGATGTTTTCCCGACGGCCAAAGTGGTTCGCCCGCATGTGCAGGACACGCACGCTGACTGTACCCAGCTCCTCACCCCTCACCCGGCGACGCGCGTCAGCGAATCCCCCCTCTCTCCTCCTGCTTCCGTTGTGCCGGTCCGCCGGGTGCACTCTCTTTCTCCCATCCCGCTTCTCTCGTCTCTACTCTCTTTCTCTTCCTCCCTTCTCTCTTTCTACCTCTCTCTCTGTCTCTCTCCTTATCTTTCTCTCTCTCGTCTGTCTCCCTCTCCTTTCTCTCTCTCTTCCCTTCTCGTCTCTCCGCCTTCTCTCTCTCCGCCCCTCTCCTTCTATCTCTCTCCCTCTCACCCTCTGTCTCAATAATCTCTTCTCCTTGCTCATCCTTTTCCCCTTCTCCTTTCTCTCTTTCTTCTCCGCCCTTTTTCTCTCAGCACTGATCTCCTACTCTCATCTCTTCTCTTCTCCTCTTCATGGCGTGGGGCGGATCACAAACGGAGCAGGTGTGTTGCGCGACGCGAGCACTTTCGGAAAACGCGACCTGATATGTGCCGAGAACAAACACTGCATGCAATACTGGCGGAGAAGCTGTGGCTTGGGTCCCACTCGTTGGCCGGACTTGTGAGGTTTGTTTACAATACATACCTCCTCGCGGTTTGCTCGCAGCCGATAGTATTGTCGGTGACGGAACGTCTGGCTTCGGTTCATTATTTCCTCCTTTCGCCTCTTTCCGGTTAGAGACCTCCCGCCACTCACCCATACCCACCCCTCCCGCATCAACCATCCCTTTCCGTCCTCTACGTTCGCATGTCGATCTCTCACTTCTTCTTCACCCCCGGACTCCTGTATCACCACCCTCCGTTTCCCCCGCGATCCTCCCCTCCTTCGCCCCAGCCCTCCCAGTAGTCTCCCGGCCCTCCCCGCGCCCGCACCCTCCCCGGGCGCCGAAACCACCCCTCCAACTCCGTGCTGTCCCCCAACAGCGCCCACCTATACCCCAGCATCGCCCCATCCAGCGCCCTCCCACTCCCCCCCCTCTCCTCGCCCCGATTCCTCCCTCCCACTCCGGCGCCAGTCCCCGGGCGGCCCCCCGCCCGCCGCCGGCTCCCCCCAGCTCGCGGCCGGCCCCCCCCCCCGCCGCGTGGCCACGCCCCTCTCGGGCACGCACCACTCCGCCTCGCCACCGTCCCTTCATCTCGCCCACAGGCAGAATCCCCCGTTCACCGGCACCTACCCGGTCGCCCCCTCCTCCCTCTTCCCCTCCATCCTGCTCCTCCTGATCTGCCCCGCCTCGCGGCCCGCCAGAACCGGATTGCCCCGACCCCAATCCACTAGCCCGGCGCCCACTCCCGCATCGCCCGCCGTACCCGCCCCCAGCAAGCCTACGAGTCCCCCCCGCGTCTCCACGCCCGGTCCCCCGGCAACACGTCGTGACCGCGCCACCCGCATGAGCCGGTCCGGACCATCACCCCACACTCCTGTACTCTCCTCCCCCGCTTCCCCATACCTCCCCCACGCATTCCCCCGTTCACACCTCCTCCTTCCATCCGTCCCCCAGCAGCATCCCCCTTCACCAGCCCTGCCCTTCCTTCCCATCCGTCCCAGCAGCATCCCCTTCACCACCTCTCCTTCCCCATCCTCCCCAAGGCAGCATCCCCTTTATCCCCTCTCCTTCCCCTCCTGGGCGCCATCCCCCTTCACCCCCTCCTCCTCTCCCATACCTCCCCCAGCAGCACCCCCCTTCACCACCCTCCCTCCTTTCCCCAGTCCTCCCCCAGCGCCCCCCTCACACCCTCCTCCTTGCCCCATCCCTCCCGCAGCAGCACCCATTTCACCACCTACCTCATCTCCCCCCCAGTCTCCCCCAGAGCACACTGCCCTTCACACCTCGTCCTTCCCTCCTCGCCAGCGCACCCCCCCTTCCCCACCCTCCTCCTTCCACACCATTCTCTCCCCCAGCAGGCATTCCCCTTCACCACCTCTCCTTCCCCATCCGTCCCCAGCAGCATGTCCCCTTCACCACCTCCTCTCATTCCCATCCTCCCACGCAGCAAAATTTTTTTTTTTTCCCCCCCTTCCAGCCTCCTCCTTCCTTCCCCATCCTCAGCCCAGCAGCAGTCCCCGCTCACCTCCCTCACTCTTCCCCTCCTCCCCCAGCAGCATCCTCCGCTTCACCACCCTCCTCTTCTCCCATCCTCCCCAGCAGCATCCCCTTCCACCACCCTCCGTCCTTCCCATCCTCCCAGCAAGCATCCCCTTCACCACCGCCTCCCCTTCCCCATCCGTCGCCCAGCAGCATCGCCCCTTCCGGACCCGCTCCTCTTCCCATCTCTCCGCCCAGCAGCATCCTGCCTTTGCACACACCTCGCTCCTTTCCCACTCTCCCGCCTGAGCATGGCATCTCCCATGCAACCACCTTCCTCCCTACCTCCCATCTCCACCCAGGCAGCATCCACCCTTTTCACCCACCCTCTCTTCTCCCATCTCCCCCCAGCAGCCAATCCCCCCTTCAGCCACCCTCCTCCTTTCGCCCGTGCTCCCCCAGCCAGCAATTCCCCCCTCACCCCCTCTCCTTTCTCCGCCCGCTCCACCTCCCAGCCACGCATAAAGCCCCTCTTCCACACCCTCCTCCTTCTCCCATCCTCCCCCAAGCACGCATCCCCTTCACACCCTCCTCCTTTCCCCATCACTCCCCAGCAGCCATCCCCCTTCAACCAGCTCTCCTCCTTTCCCCCATCCCTCCCCAGCAGAATCCCCCTTCACCACCCTCCTCATTCCCATCCTCCCAGCAGAGATCCCCTTCACCACCTCCCCTATCCCCCATCCTTCCCCAGCCGCAATGCGCCTTTACCAAATCAACTCCTTCCCATCTGTCCCCCAGCAGGCATCCCCTTCACCACTCCTCCTTCCCATCCTCCCCAGCGCATCCCCCCTTTCACCGACCCTCTCCTTCCCAGATCCTCCCACGTCTCTTAGCAATACCCCTTCACACCCCTCCTCCTTCCCCATTCCTCCCACGCAGCACCCCCCTTGTACCACCCTCCGCCTTCCCCATCCTCGCCCATCCAGATCCCCGTGTGGTCCATACAATGGTGACGGCTGTGATATTTGGTAGCAAGGGAGGGGGTTGAGGAAACCAGGTGCGCTTGCTTTTCGGTACTCTCGTACACCGCCCGGCCGGTGGGTTCGGAGCGTTTATGGCGAATGTCGGGACGTAGAATTACGACGACAACTAACTAGTCTGCTGATCGTGATAGGCCCACGTAGTGGTACGGCTCAGCCCCACACGCTCCATGCCGGTCCGGAGGCCCCACGGGCGCGTCTAGGCGCCCCCTGACCGGTGTGGTGAGGTACATCATGCCCTGCGGTTCGATCCAGATTAGGGGGCGGGCCGCGGTCCTGACCTGTCGAGCCTCCGTCCATACATCGGCCCCTAGTCGGACACACGGCACGCCAGCAGACTTGGGGCGCCCATGCCGCCGGGCCCCGGGAGGGTGAACGGGCCACTCTCTTTACCGGTCCCATCCCTTGCCCTGTCAGTCCCCTATCGTCCTAACGTCCGCAATACTGGTCCGTTGGGTGGCTTGGGCACTGCCGTGCAGGGGAGAGGGGGGCATGAACGGCCGGTAGCTCGACCAACTCTTGCAAACATGGGTTATTTCCACGATCGTCACACTCACGACCGGCCAATGTCGGCGTACGTCCGTGGTGGGAGCGGCAGCGCGGACAGCGTGGTCGGTCGCAGGGCCGCGAGACCTCTGCATCGTGACCCTGGTCCCCCGCGTACAACCGTGTCCTCACACTCGTTCCCTCCACCCCGCCTCCCCACACTTGTGGCCCTCACCGTCACGCGTGCCGCCCCCGCGACTCTAGACCCGCGGAAGACGACGGCCGCGGCTCTTACGGGTCGAGTCGGCCTGTGCGACCCAGCAAACAACCAGCTGCTTGCAAAGCTTGGTCGGCCCACTCGGCACCCGGCCAGCTCGCTTCTCCTTTCTCGGCTTTCGCTCCTCGTCATTCGCGCCCTCGTCTCATGAAACCTCGCTGAATGGAACATAAAACATCCGCAGGCCGAGGCACACAAGCAGTCAAAGCAGCCAGCGCAGCCAGCAGCAAGCAGCAGCGCCGGCGCATGAAACCAATAACGTCTAGGCAGCGCAGCAGCCAGAATACAATACACGTTGAGCGAAGCTACGCGACGCCCACCGCAGCGAAAACAACAACAACAACAGCAGCAACAAATACAACAGAAACACGCACAACAAGCGAACAACAGACAACAACAACACATACTAACCCAGCACAACACACTTACTACTATACTACTAGCTCACTACTACTACTACTATACTAACTACTACGACTATACTACGACTACTACTTACTACTACTACTACGGGCTACTACTATCTACTACTGTACTAACTACTACCTGCCTACTACTACTACTGCTGCTTAACTGTCACTAATATCTACTTACTACTAGCTACTACTAGCTGACTACTCTACTACTACCATACTACTACCTACTACTACTACTATCACTACTAACTACTACTGCTGCCCTACTACCTACTACCTGCTGCCTACTGTTACTTACTCAACTACTTACTACTACTACTACCTACTGTGACCTACTACTACTCACTGAACTCACGACTTGGTTTAGTTGTGTGTGTTCACTACTACTATACTAACTTAGTGATAGTAGCCTCCAGGTCAGCCTAGTAGCAGTAGCGAGTAGCAGTAGGCCAGTAGCAGTAGCAGTGAGTCAGCCCAGTAGGCAACGTAACTAGTAGCCGAGTAGCAGTGCAGTAGCAGTAGCAAGATAGCAGTAGCAGTAGCAGTAGCAGTAGCCAGTACGCGTAGCAGTAGCCAGTAGGCCAGTAGCACCCAGTAGCAGTAGCAGTAAGAAACCACGCTCAGCTTCAGTAGCCAGTTTAGCAGTAGCCAGTAGCGTAGCGGGTAAGCAGTCAGCAGTAGCACAGTAGCAGATTTTAGCGTAGCAGTAGCAGTACAGCTAGCAGTAGCGAGTAGCCAGTTAGCCAGTAGCGGTTGAGCAGTAGCAGTAGCCAGTAGCAGTAGCAGCTTAGCAGTCAGCAGTAGCCAGTAAGCAGTAGCCGAAGTAGCTCCAGTAGCAGCTAGCAGTTCGAGCAGCTAAGCAGCAGCAGCACAGCGAGCAGCCAGCTCAGCAGCAGCAGCGACAGCGCCAGTCAGCAGTAGCAAGTAATCAGTCAAATACGATAGTAATAGTAATAGCTCAATCTACAGTTTAATACGCTAAATAGTCCCAGTAGCGTAGCAGCCAGTCAGTAGTCAGTAAGCTGTCCGTAGGCAGCTAGCAGCAACTGTCGCTGGCACCTAACATATTAGGCCAGCCCGTCATTCATCGCTCATTGTACCGTCGTGGTCGTCAGCTACCGAGCGCGTCTAATACACTGAAAAAACCCGGTGTCCATCAACCCATCGCACCATTCAATATTCGCAGCAGTTCCACATCGGCACGCAGTACAGGTTCAATCTAGCATTTCATAGCCCACGCCTTGATCCCGTCAACATTGTGCTCAATCCCGCCCAGCATCGTTCCTCATTGCCTATCATCTTAGCATTAATCGACATTCGCCGTCACTATCACTGAGGTCATTGTAATCATCTGTCATCCGATCCATTGTTCGTTCTGTCCCGTCATCTTGTTCACCAATCATTGTCGTCGTCGTCTTCCCAGCGTCGCTCGTCGTCCATTCTCCTCCATCATCAGTATCACTCAGCTTGTTAGCTCTTTCATCAGTCCAATCACCAGACCAGTCAATATCGCGCGATTACTTCGCATGCGGACGCGCGCATCCAGCATCCGACCACTTCAGTCGGTCATCGGTCAGCATCAGCGATCCGACGCGCGCGTTACATCGCTCAAGCTTCGCACGCCTATTCCCAGAATTTGCGTTTGCGTAGCTATAGTGTCACCGGTCTCCGCTCGAGACCCGCAGTCTGCCCCGCCGTGCTCTTTAAAACCGCCTCCGCCAGTGTGATCATAATTCTGTCCAACAGACCACGCCGCACTCGTCAGCGCAAATGGCGCGCATCCGCTTCTCTCGGCGCCTTCATTATTTTGGTGGCTTCACACGTTCGCTAATTGTTACTGGCTCCTCTGCATGCAGCGGCCTACGCGTTGCGTCTGGAGCGCATTCATACTCCAACAGGACGCACCGCCGAGCGACCTCAAAAGCGATCGCATCCGGCGCTCGCGCGCAGACGCACACAGCACATACATATAATATATATATATATATATTATATATATATAATTATATCATATGATACATATATATATATTACAGGGGTGGTGAAGGGGGATGCTGCTGGGGGAGGATGGGGAAGGAGGAGGGTGGTGAAGGGGGATGCTGCTGGGGGAGGATGGGGAAGGAGGCGGGTGGTGAAGGAGGATGCTGCTAGGGGAGGATGGGGAAGAAGGAGGGAGGTGAATCGGGTGAAGAAAGAAGAGAGATGACAATGCGGGAACGTAGAGACGGAAAGGGATGGTGATGCGGGAGGGTGGGGTAGGGGGTGATGGTGCGGGAGGTTTAAGGAAAAGGAAAGGAGGAAATAACTGAACGAGCCACGGTTCGTCACCGAAATAACTATCGTGCGAGGCAAACCGCGAGGAGGGTTTATTGTAAACACAATGTCGGCCAACGAGGGGGAGTCCAAGCACACAGCTCTCCGCCAGTATTGCATGGGTGTTTGTTCTGGCACATAAGGGTCGCGTTTCCAAGTGCTCGAACACCTGCTCGTTGTGAGCCAGGAAGAGAGAGAGAGAGAGAGTGAGAGTAGGAGACAGTGCTAGAGAAAGAGAGGGCGGAGAAGAAAGAGAGAAAGGGAGAAAGGGGAAAGAGTGATGAGAGAGAGAAGAGATATTGAGACAGAGGGTGAGAGGGAGGAGATAGAGAGAGGGGGAGAGAGAGAAGGGGAGAGAGAGAAGGGAAGAGAGAGAGAAATGGAGAGGGAGACAGAGAGAGAGAGAAAGAAAGGGAGAGAGAGAGAGAGGAGGAAAGAGAGAGGGGGAGAGAAAGAGAGAGAGAGAGAGAGAGAGAGAGGGATGGGGAGAGAGAGAATGGAAGAGAGAGAGAGAGGGGGGGATGGGGAAGGGTGAGAGAAGGTGGGTTCAGTCAGCGTGCGTGTCCTGCACAGATGCGTGGCGAACCACTTGGCGCGTGGGGAAAACATCACCGCGTGCGCCAACAACAACCGCGGGCGTCTGCGTGCCTACCGTGCTTACGGCGCGCCGTGCCGTACCCCGTCCCCGGCTACACCGCCGCGACGTCGACGGCCAGGGTCGTCGCTCGCCCCGCCGCGTGACTGTGTGCGTGCGTGTGTGTTCGTGCGTGCATGCGTGCGTGTGTATGCGTGCGTGCGTGCGTGACTGTGTGCGTATATGCGCGCATGCGTGTGTGACGCCGCGCCGACTCCCAGTGGCTAAAACCATACAGCTTGCGATTTGCAGTTATATATGCATGCATACTTGCGGCCATCCAAACAAAAGGGAGATAATTACAGGAGCGTATAATGACAAATATATTTGTCATTTTGTAATTTTGTCATATATTTGTCAACAAATTTGTCATTATACGCTCCTGATAATTAGCGATGTCAAGCTACCGTACCGTACCTCTGTGCTGGCACAGAGACACGCTACGCTGATTGTCGTCAGATGCGCTCTACCACAGCCTTCATCTAAAGAAATACATTTTACCCGCGATTTAACGGACCAGCAATAGGGTGTTGGTGTGTCCGCTAATGCCGATAGTCCGTCATTTCCGAATATGGTACGCTAGCGACATTATTTGTGGGTTTTATTTTCAAGTAAAACCAACTATCCATACATAATACTGTAGCATACACACAATAAACATAATAAACATTACAATGGTTGTAAATAAAGGCTACAGTAGAGTAATCGTGGTTACAATTCATGGTGGATACATGAATACATAGATGGTTGTTTTGCCATGATCGAATAGTAGGGTGCTTCAGGATGAATTTATTCTGAGTGAGAGAGGAGATATGAAGCGCTACTTGCCCTTCCACTACCACGCGTGTCCGAGAAGTTCCCCAGTTTATTTCCAGCGTCCGACAGATAAATCCGAAGCAGCAGATATTTTGTCCGATGTCCGCTAAACCCGGGTCCGTTTACTCAAGGGAGATGTGTATTAGTAGATCGCGCTTGCATGATCGACTACGCAAAGCCAATGCGCGGGAGACACTGTAGAGAGCGTCCGACAACGGTTCCAACTTCCAAACCGTGCGCCATTGTTCTTACATGATTGGATTTGGTTACTGCCGCGCGAACCCAATTACGCGTAGTATCCTAAAAGCGCTCTGTCAGACTCAATCTCCCATGCGCACGTTTGCTGGGTAATACGTGCGCTATAAAGAATTGATAGATATTGATGGATTCTCACTTTCTACATAATTCAATAGATATCGGTTTATATTTTTAGATTAATTTATTTATTTATTTCATATTTTATACATTTGCTTGTGACGTACAATATACATACAAACGCACACAAACACACACGCACACATACACACACACACACACACACACACACACACACACACACACACACACACACACACACACACACACACGACACACACACGACACACGACACACACACACGCACACATGCGCGCGAGGCGGCGGGTTTCTAAATGTTACCTAAATCTGGGAATTAATTCAGAAAAAGCGTCCTTGAAACTGCCAGCGGTACAGTTTTCAATACCAGAACATGATGAATTTCAACTTCCTATGTTTTTCCAGTTGCAATACAGATGTGGGAATCGCGCAACAACACGACCGTGCGGTCGAGAGTGGCACACAGAAGGAAAATTCGGAAATGCGCGAAATAGGAAAGCGAGCGAAAACATGAGAGTGAGAGTAAACGGAGAAGAGAGGGGAGAGAGGGAGCG
>NW_014577148.1:546834-555080 GCF_000485595.1 Priapulus caudatus | reverse complement strand
CGTTAGTAGTGAAAGCAGAAACTCCACACAGCAACGACGCGCACGCAGCCACGCTACACGCACGCAGCCACGTACACGCCACGCAGCCACGTACACGCCACGGCAGCCACGGTACACGCCACGCAGCCACCGTACGCGCCACGCAGCGCCACGTTACACACACGCAGCCACGTACACACACGCATCCACTGGACCACGCACGCAGCCACCGTACACCCATGCAGCCACGTACCACCCATGCAGCCACGTACCACCCATGCAGCCACGCTTACACGCCACGCCAGACCACGCTACACGCACGCAGCCGTACACACACCGCCAGCCACGTACACACACGCAGCCCACGTACGCGCACGCAGCCACGTACACACACGCAGCCACGTACACGCACGCAGTCACGTACACGCACGCAGCACGTACACGCACGCACCCACGTACACGCACGCAGCCACGTACACGCACTCAGCCACGTACACACACGCAGCCACGTACACCCACGCCAGACACGTACACGCACGCAAGCCACGTACACGCACGCCAGCCACGTACGCGCACGCAAGCCACGTACACACACGCAGCCACGCTACACGCACGCAGTCACGCTACACGCAACGCATCCACGTAAACATGCACGCACCACGTATCACGCATGCCAGCCACGCTACACGGCACGCAGCACGGTACACGCGCATGCAGCACGACACGCACGCAGCCACAATACACACCCCAAGGCACCGTACACACACGCAGCCACGTACACGCACGCAGCCACGTACATGCACGCAGCCACGTACACGCACGCAGCCACGTACACACACGCAGCCACGTACACGCACGCAGCCACGTACATGCACGCAGCCACGTACACACACGCAGCCACGTCCACACACGCAGCCACGTCCACATGTAAGCAGCGGCTAGCGAGGTTAGCGCGCATAACGCTACTAGATAACCACCGCTTATCAATTCCGACAAATGACTCGCATTATGTTCCGACTTGAAAACCGTAAATTCAGATCATGCACAGGAGCGAGGAATTTAGCAAAGAATGAAGTACTGACAATGACACGTGTCAAGGATCCGTCACAAAGCTCAGCAATGACAGCCTATACACGCCAAACGCTGCAATAAACTGTGCTCTATTCAGTAAACACGATCTCGCGTATCACGTAAATTCCACTCGCGTTCCTATTGTATTCCACGGGGGCAAATAATCACCACAAGCAGCTATAAGCAGCACACACTCGTATTTCGATCACATATAAGCGCAGCTGGTGTGATTTAGAACGTCAAGGTGCCCCCGTGTGTGAATTCGTGTTTGTAGACATGATCTACGACGACATTTAAGCTCAGAATTGGTTCGGTAGAAAAAAGTTTATGATAAGGAAGAAACTTTATGATGCTTATGGTGAGATATATGAGATACAGGAAGTTCGTAAATGACGTGGGAGGGGGGGGGGCTGGGGTCGTATGATCCGCATCACACGCGACGCACACACTAGCCGTTCGTTTGGTCGCATTCAGTAAACTCGATCCACCTGAACTGATCCTGCTGGCAAGGTGGAGTTCGAAGGCGATCTAATGGAGCGGCAGGTGATTCAGCCAAGCAGTGCTTGTGGTGCCAAACAAAACCGTAGAGTTGAAACCAAACAACCAGGCCCATAATCATAATACGCGTAATGAACCCGCTTATATAAAACACACCAGCAGTAAAGAGTTCAAGGGCGTCCTCCTCTCATTATGACATCTGTCACGCGCCGACGACGTGTCCTTCACGTCTCCTTGACGTCGCCACGGCCGCGACGAACGAGCTAGCGCGTGACGATCGTTATATATGTATATAAACATCATTACTGAGCATTAATTAGATATAGTAGGTGGTCTAATACTAGTCTAATTTAATACTGGGCGTATCGCCCGTCATGTAGGGCGTCTCTCTACATGTGTCGTTATTCCTTCCGCCTGGCTTCATCAACGATCGGATGTACAACAAGCAGCGGGAGATGAATCCGTTATGCGTGCCGTAGTTCGACGCGCGCCCTCTGGCGTGAGACCCGTGCTCCCAGCCGCGCCGCTATCGTCTGCTCCCCAGCGTGCGTGTTTACACGCGGCGGCAAGTGTTAAACAGCAGGAAGCGTTGCCGGGGGGCGGGGGGCGGGGGACGTTTGCTGCAGCCGACTGACAGACATTAGCCGTGCGCCTCGTGTGTGTGTGTGTGTGTGTGTGTGTGTGTGTGCGTGCGTGTGTGTGTGTGTGTGTGTGTGTATGTGCGTGCGTGCGTGCGTCTCTGTGTGTGAGTGTGCGCGCGCGCCCGTGTGTGTGTAGGTGAGTGCGCGTGTGCATGCGTATGTATGCGTGCGTGTGTATATGTGCGTGTGCGCGTGTTTGTGCGTGCGTGAAGTTGTGTCGGAACGCGCCACCCGGGCTAGCGCCGCGTGTGCGCCATACTAGACATGCAGAGAGTGTCGCGGCTTGCCAGCGTCCATTCTCGGCGTGGTCACGTAAGAACGGCGCTGCAGTGTGCCTGCGACACCCGTCAGAGTCCGCCCTGCCCTTCTCACCTCTCGCAATTAGCTCTCAGCCGTTGTCACGCAGCCGTGACGTAACGACGCGCTGTGGGTCAGTGCCGACAATTAATTCTCGATTAATTAAAATTAGCGTCGGCTCCTAGACGTGACTGCCCCGCCCCCTGGCGTCGCAGATTACATGGCCTGTCTCGTGCTCTCAAGCCCGCATGCAACTAAGCGCCTATCGATGATACATGGAAGTTAAGCTGTGAGTTAGAACGAAGCCCCCCCGTATATCTGCGTGCTGGTATGGTTGTGAAATTTATTCAATAGCCGGTAGACAGGGATGAACTTAATTTTGGATATTGCACTCGTGTAAAATTGTGAGCAGGCACGGTAACACGTGCTTTAAGACCGCACAGAGTGAATTGCTACGGAGTTATATACAGACCTTCATCTCGAAGCTTTCCTGGAAATGAACGTAACTAAATAAACTTTGTTCACAAAGGTTTTGTTGGCCGACGCAACGCTTTCGATGAATTTGTTTGTGCCCGTCGAGGCATTGCTACGTTTGTAAACGGACAATTGATAAATTCAGGAATTTCAGTGTCGCTAACCTCGCTGTTGCGCGTGTACGTGTGGAGGGTGAGTACCAATCAATCACGCAGCGCCAATACCTATATAATCTACTTACAGCGCTTGGCGTTTCGAAAACGTTCGAAAGATGCTACAATAGCTTACACTTGTTTGTGAAGAAGGCTCGCCATCTTGACTTTTTAATTAGGTTGGTGATGATGACGCAGGAAGCTGTGCGTTAGTATTTGCGCAGAAACTCACACAGCACGTACGCGCACGCAGCCACGTACACGCACGCAGCCACGTACACGCACGCAGCCACGTACACACACGCAGCCACGTACACCCACGCAGCCACGTACACGCACGCAGCCACGTACACGCACGCAGCCACGTACGCGCACGCAGCCACGTACACACACGCAACCACGTACACTTAGGCCGCTAGAGGGTTGTCTCCTCACATCGCGTCTCATGAATTTCATAAGGCTAGCCTGCATCGTTAGTCACCTGTACGGCCACCGCCGCGGCGACCGGCCGCCCGCCGCCGCCGCCGCCGCAGCCGATGCCGCCGCGGTGTCGCTCGTTGATCGACGTGCTTGATGGAGGTCGTCGTCGTCATCAGCGTCGAGTGGCGGTGCCATCATCGGCGGAGAGCCGATGCGGCACCAGCGGTAGTGCATGCGTCGCAGGCTGTCCTGTATCTCGCGGGAATGCGCGCCGCGTACACGATCGGATGCGACGAACGACTTGATGACGATCAGCGAGTTTATGGTGGCGTTGGTGATGATGAACACGCCCTGGTTGACGGTGGCGCGAACGTGCGATGCAGTCGCTGCACCACGGTGATGAAGACGATGACGCGCGGCATCCAGCCGATGTGATGTACGTGCCGAGGATGAGCAGCGTCGTCACGACCGCCTTGATGTTGGACTTCATGCTGCTGGCGCGTCTGCTCCGTCTGCTGCGTAGCGCAGCACGCCCGACTGATGCTGGCGCACGATGGCGAAGATGTGGCCGTAGATGAAGATACAATGACGGAAGAGCGGCACGAAGAACTGGCACGCGATGATGATGCGGAATGTCTGCGAGCAGGAACGTATAGTCGACGCACTGCGGCGACTGGAAGCCCTGGCCGGCGACCCAGCAGAAGTAAGGAAGTTGAAGGCGAGGCGGCCGTCAGCCGCACATGAGGGCGATGGCGCCGCGTGTTGCAGGGCGTTCAGTGATCGTCTCGTAGTGCAGCCGCGCCGCGCACGATGCCGACGTAGTGGTTGTGGCGAGCCGCCGAGCAGTTGGCAGCACGGACGTGATCACTCGCGCCGACAGGCATGCACTCGAGCGCCAGCACCATGCAGATCAGCTGGTCGACAGCACGCGAAGACGGAGCTGGCCAGCAGGCTGTGACGATGAGGGCCGAGTGGCGAGGTCGCCCATGGACGACGTAGCCGTCGGCGCGGCCGAGGCTGATATGCTGAACATGAGGCGTCGGCGTTGATTGTGCGTCTGATGAAGTGCGTCGCCAGCAGAATTGTAACAGTTGCCGATGGACCGTGATGATGCACAGCGCCAGCATGACGCGGAATGATGCAGCTTGTACATCAGCTCCTTGTTGAATGCCGCCGCAGCCGCCGCCGCCGCCGCCGCCGCGCGCGCTGTGTCGTTACCCTCGCCGCAAGGGGGGCCGTCGTGTCGTTGCCACGCAGCAGGATCGCCATCGTCGTCTGCACGGCGGTCCGAGTTCTTGTGCCATGGCGACGGCGTGACGCCGCCTCTGCTTGCTCTTAGCGTGAAGGATCGTGCGTTGGTTGAACGCACTGCCTTCAGAAGTGCTGGCTGCTGCTCCTGCTGCAACTGCCTGCCTGCTGCTGTGGATGTTGCTGCCTGCTGGCTGTGCGCTGTGGCTGCTGCTTTTAGTGTTGTTGCGGCCTGCTGGCTGTGCTGCTGTACGGTGTTGCTGCGCTACTGTGGATGTTGCTGCTGCTGCCTGCTGTTAGGCTGCTGCCTGACTGTGTATGGTGTTGCTGCTGCCTGCTGCCTGCTGTTGGGATGTGCTGTTTAGCGAGCAGCCTTATAGTTCAAACGCCCCATACTGCTGTGTCCTCTGCCACGATGAATATCGTCACACGTTTCACGAGGCCGGACATCTCGTGGTAGCTGTATCACATCCGACGCAACACCGCATCCGGTTTTCGTTCATGGCTCAACTGAAACAGTCAGCAGCCTGCAGAGCTGAGGCTTCAGCAAATGTTGCCGAAGCGCTCGCTGTTTACGTCTCTAAGTTCTAGCTGCAGAACCTTCTTCAATACAAGGTGAAGAGTTGGCGTTTCTCCTTAAGACATCCGACAAAACGAATCGTCTAAATCGAATAGCTTATTTAAACGTAAATAATAGAGAAACACGCGACCATAGCTGTGAAATATATTCTGTAACTTCCCCGCGTCCACTTTCTCCCATAAATTCAAAGCCATTTAAGCTACTGATGACGCTAACAAAGCTAACACACGATAAATAACAGGAAGTAGTGCCATTTCAATAAACCCGTAATATCCTGCATGTGTCTTGGAGCGCGCCACTAAGACGTATCGCAAGTTAACTCGCCCTGTGCGGGGCTCCGACTGCCTATAACGCCTGGCGCGTGTCTTCATGATTCGTAGCGAACGTGCGCCACCCATAATGCACCGCGCGGCATCAGCCGAGGCACTGGGTGCGAGCGCTCCTACGTCGGTAAATATGAGCGCTATGTGTGCCTGTGCGGCTGTGCTTGATGTGTGTGGTGCATGCGTGCGTGCATGATTAGCATATGTGCGTCGCGTCCGATGTGCTTCGCGATCTGTGGTGTATAGCGTGTTATGCGTGTAGTGTGTGTGTCGTGTGGGGTTATGTGTGTGTGTGCGTGTGTGTGTGGGTGTGTGTGTGTGTGTGTGTGTTGTGTCGGGTTGTTGGCTGCTGTCACTGGTGTGTGTGTGTGTGTGTGCGCGTGCGTATGCGTACGCGCGTATGCGTGCGGTGCGCGCGCGTGTGTGTGTGTTTCGTGCATCGTGCGCGTATGCGTGTGTGCAAACAACCGCCCGCGGCCTAGCGGTCGCTTGCTGCTTTACCCCACCGCCTCACTGCCCTGCTACTGCTACTGCTACTACTACTAGCTACTGACTGTGCTGTGGCCTGTGCTGCTGTTGGTTTGCTGCTTTTACTGCTCTGGCTACTACTCTACTACTGCTGCTGCTGCTGCTACTACTGCTGCCTGCTGCTGCTGCCTGCCTTGCTGCTGTGCTGCTGCACTACTGCATGCTGCTTTGCTGCTGCTGCTGCCTTGCTGCCTGCTGCTGCGGCTGCTGCTACTGCTGCTGTTTCAGCGTCCGTCGATTGTGAGACGTCAAGCGTTGATTTACGGGCATCCGTAACGTCGGGCCGATGTCGCTCAATTAATTAGGAGATTTTCTTCTCGCCCGTGTGCGACGCCACGCGCGCTGCAGTTGTCGGCTGCTGCCTCACGGTCGCGTCCCGTGTCGCCGTCATTTCGGCAGTCGTTAATCTCGTCGCCCGCCAAAACTGCCAATTATTGCTTGCGCGCTATTACTGCGATGTATTACGAAGAGCGTCTTCGTTTATTATTTGCTGCCTGCGCGTGCGTGCGTGTGTGTGATGCGTGCGGGCGTCCTGCGTTGCCAAGGCTCCGTGCGTGCGTGCGTGGTGCGTGTGAGTGTGGATGTGTGTGTGTGTGTGTGTATGTGTCGTGCTTGTGCCGTGCGTGTCCTGTGTGTGCTGCGATGTGTGTGATGCGTGTGTATGTGTGTGTGTGTGTGTGTGTGTGTGTTGTGTTGTGTGTGTGTGTGTGTGTGTGGGTGTGTATGTGTGTGGGTGTGGTGTGTGTGTGTGTGTGTGCTTGCGTGGTGCGTGTGTGACCGCACACCTGTGTGTCCTGTGTGTGTGTGTGTGTGCTGTTGTGTGTGTGACTGTGTGTGTGTGTGTGTGTATGTGTGTGCGTAGCTGCGTGTGTGCGTGTCTGTGTGCGCGCACGTAGTGCCTGCGGAAGCTAACCACGCGCACGCTAGCTGCGTTTACTTACATAATACGTTTGTGCGATGTGGAGAAATAGCGCGATCGTGTCGGGTGGTGTGACGTCATGATTCTTGAGCGTGGGCCGCAGCGTCAGTCGCAGCATCGCCATCGTCACTGTCGCCACCATCGCTATCGTTACTGTCGCATCATCCGCCATCGTCACTGTCGCATCCATCGTTCATCGTTCACTGTCGCAGGCATCGTCATCGTCACTGTGCCAATTCATCGTCATCGCCACTGGTCGCAGCATCGCCATCGTCACTGGAGCATCATCGTCATGCCACTGTCGCAGCATCGTCATCGTCACTGTCGCATCATCGTCATCGTCACTGTCGCATCATCGTCATCGTCACTGTCGCAGCATCGCCATCGTCACTGTCGCATCATCTTTTCATCTGTCACTGTCGCCGATCATCGTCATCTGTCACTGCGCGATCATCGCCATCGTCACTGTCGCAGCATCGTCATTTCGGTCATCTGCTCGCCAGCATCGTCATCGTCACTGCTTGCATCATTCGTCATTCGCTCAACTGTTCGCCCAGCATCGTCATCGTCACTGTCGCCATATCGTCATCGCTCACTGTCGCCAGCATCGTCAATCGTCACTAGTCGGCCATCATCGTTCATCGTCACTGTCGCAGCATCGCCATCGTCACTGCTCGCATCATTCGTCATCGCCACTGTCGCGAGCATCGCATCAGTCACTGCTCGGCCATTCATCGTCTGCCACTGTCGCATCATCGCCATCGTCACTGTCGCATCATCGCCATCGTCACTGTCGCATCATCGTCATCGTCACTGTCGCATCATCGTCATCGTCACTGTCGCAGGGCGAGGGGGGCGGGGGGCATCGTCATCGTCACTGTCCGCATCATCGTCTCGTCACTGTCGCCAGCATTCGTTCATCGTCACTGTCGGCGATCACGTCATCGTCACTGCTCGCCACAGCATCGCCATCGTCACTGTCGCAGCTCGTCATCGTCACTGTCGCACATCGTTCAATCGTCACTGTCGCCATCATGCGTCATCCGTCCTGTCGCCATCATCGCCATCGTCACTGTCGCATCATCGGTCAACTCGTCACTGCGCCAATCTCTCTCT
>NW_014577148.1:542683-546809 GCF_000485595.1 Priapulus caudatus | reverse complement strand
ACTATATATATATATATTATCACATATATATATATATATATATATATATATATATATATATATATATATATATACAGTAGAAATTAGCTGTGTGTGGCGGCACAAGTGTCCTCGAAAGGAGGGAGTCCGCTGCAGAATGACGGCGTCAGTAGTTTGTTCAACTGCTAAAGATAACAAAAATGCATGTATATATCCGCCGAAATACCATAAATTATCATGCTATTTGCGGATATATGATTTCGGACTCTAATTTCGGACTATATATATATATATATGCACACGTATATGCTCGTAGGAATGTATTATACCGGCCATGCTTTCAAACAAACTCGCAAGTCGAGAGTAGGGAATTTTAGCAAGGTATGTCTGAAAGGTGTAGGATGTGTTTGTGGTCACGAGCTAGCCGCACCCATGGCATATTATTCGCTTAGTGTGTAACTAAAACCTGTGTGGGCCACAGTAGCTGCAAAAGCGATTAACATCTACGAGATTCGCAACTTCTTCGTAAATCTCGCCCAACTTTGGGGCGGAGGGCAGCGCAGGCAGGGTAGCAGGTCGCTGCAGTTGTTATACCCTGACCGATACAATCTGGCAGCGAGAGCGCGCCCCCTGTCCACATTGAATCACCGGCCACGCGCCACACCTGTCATGATTTATCTAGAAAACACGCCGTACTGTCCGAAAAAAACGAAGACGATTTTCTAAAAAAATCACAAAGTATGACAGAGATGGACAGCTGCACGGGCAGACAGAGCTAAATACACGAATTTGCTCGCGTGGTGTTTGTCGAACCGCCTTCTTGTCACAGGAAAAACGCATTTGCTGAATTGGATACTGAATCCACCACTATCTCTGTACAATTACTGCCAGTTAGCACGACCATAAGGATTTTTTTCCGTGAAAAAGAGTCGGTTAGCAGGACTATTAGTGGTCTGTGAAAACTAAATAACGGATAGTTTTTCACTCGTGAGATTGTAAAAAATGGGGCAGGGTTAACCGCTTACTTAGTTGTAATCTATGTTTAGTATTTTTCCTGTACTATGACTGTTTCCGAATCTACGAATTAACTATAGTTAGCTTGTAATACAATAACATAGATTGTCCAATCTTAGAAACACAAGGGGATAAAATTAGGCCAAAGTCATTTAGGTTACGGTTAGATTATTGGGTTTAGAGTTACGGACGATCATGTATACGTAGTCTTACTGACTGGGAAGCATTATTTCATAAACATGCAAAACGTGTGAAACTTTGCCAGAAATATATTTTGTGTTTTTGTAGATCACCTGTTTCTGTTTATTGTTCGTGTCTTAACGAAATCAGCGTAACCCCACTAGGGGGAGGGAGGCAATGGTTAGCCTCTGTTGTGCTACTGTGATTCCGCACAACAGTAGCTTAAGATAAGGTTTCCCGCAGACTTCAGTAAAAAACACGTCGAAACTTTCCAAAAAAACATTTGCCGCCCCAAGATAGGAGACATGCGCTTTCGTAGGATTGAAAAAAGACGAGCTTAAAAACTGCAGTTTAAATAAACGGGGTTATTTGAACGACATTCCGTGGTGGGGTAGGGCGCGGCCTCTTATATCGCTGTCATAGACGCAAAACCCCGCAGTTAACTCGAGCCAATGTCGGGTAGGGCGCTCAATAATCTAAGCCTCTGACAAATATTAACAAACAAACACAAATCATCTGTGAAATGGCAGTCAAGCACGATTGTTTTCCAGCCTAAATTTATGAAGATCGGCAAAAAAACCTGTTCACATGGTGTAATTTGTAAAGATGTACTGTGGTAATCATACGACCTTTAGAGAAAAGGTGGCAACAAAAGGTCAAATTAGGACAAATGTATTACATAATATGTATATATATATATAGGAAATATATGAAATATATGAAATATATGAAATATATCAAGGCAGCGCACGTACACCACGCAGCCCGTAACACACGCAGCCACGTACACGCACGCACGAACACGTAACGCACGCAGCTACGTACACGCATGGCAGCCAGTACAACAGCGCAGCACGTACACCACCACAACGCAGCACCACGCACACAGCGCAGCCACCGTACACACACGCAGCACGTACGCAGCACGCAGCCACGTACACAACCACGCCAGCACGTACGCGCACGCAGTCACGTACACGCACGCAGCCACGTACACGCACGCAGCACGTACGACGGTACACGCACGCACGTACACGCACGCAGCCACGTACACACACGCAGCCACGTACACCACGCCAGACACGTACACGCACGCAGCCACGTACACGCACGCAGCCACGTACGCGCACGCAGCCACGTACACACACGCAGCACGTACACGCACGCAGTCACGTACACGCACGATCACGTACATGCACGCAGCCACGTACACGCATGCAGCCACTGATACACGCACGCAGCCACGTACGCGCACGCAGCCAACACGCACGCAGCACATTACACACGCAGCCACGTACACACACGCAGCACGTACACGCACGCAGCCACGTACATGCACGCAGCCACGTACACACACGCAGCCACGTACACACACGCAGCCACGTACACGCATGCAGCCTACGTACATGCACGCAGCCACGTACACACACGCAGCACGTACACGCACGCTAGCCCGTACACTGCACGCAGCACAGGTACACACACGCAGCACGTCACACACGCAGCTCGTCCACATGTAAGCAGCGGCTAGCGAGGTTAGCGCCGCATAACGCTACTAGATAACCACGCTTATCAATTCGACAAATGACTCGCATTATGTCCGACTTGAAAACCGTAAATTCCAATCAGCACAGGAGCGAGCAATTTAGCAGAATGAAGTACTGACAATGACACGTGTCAAGGATCCGTCACAAAGCTCAGCAATGACAGCCTATACACGCCAAACGCTGCAATAAACTGTGCTGCTATTCAGTAAACCGAATCTCGCGTATCACGTAAATTCACTCGCGTTCCTATTGTATTCCCACGGGGGCAAATAATCACCACAAGCAGCTATAAGCAGCACACACTCGTATTTCGATCGCCATATAAGCGCAGCTTGGTGTGATTAGAACGTCAAGGTGCCCCGTGCTGTTGATCGTGTTTGTAGAACATGATCTACGACGACATTTAAGCTCAGAACTTGGTTCGGTAGAAAAAAGTTTATGATAAGAAGAAACTTTATGATGTCTTATGGTGAGATATATGAGATACAGGAAGTTCGTAAATGACGTGCAGGGGGGGGGTCGTATGATCGCATCACACGCGACGCACACACTAGCGTTCGTTTGTCGCATTCGGTAAAATCGATCTACCTGAACTGATCCTGCTGGCAAGGTGGAGTTCGAAGGCGATCTAATGGAGGGCAGGTGATTCCCAAGCAGTGCTTTGTGCTGCAAACAAAACCGTTAGAGTTGAAACCAAACAACCAGGCCCATAATCATAATACGCGGCGTAATGAACCCGTTTATATAAAACACCCAGCAGTAAAGGGTTCACGCGGCGTCCTCTCTCATTTATGACATCTGTCAGGCCGCCGACGACGTGTCCTTCACGTCTCCTTGACGTCGCCAGGCGCGACGCTCGATGCACGTGACGATCGTCGGCATATTTTGCGTCTGCTAGTTGTTTGCCACTTGGCTTCGTGTTTCCGCTAAGCGCTCACGGCAGGAGGAGCTACGTGAGCTGTACGTGCGCTCCGATTCTACCGCATGCATGCAGGGAAGGGGTATAGGGATACTCCACCACGCTGCCAGAGAGAGCGTACTCCTCGGTCCGTTCACCATCAACTACGTACTGCGACTGATAACCACGAGTTCTAACCACTGATAACCACTACGCTCGTCACGGGTGATACCCGCCACACCTCCGTACACACACACACACACACACACACACACACACGCACGCCACACACACACACACACACACACAGCGCACATACACACACACACACACACACACACACACACACACACACACACACACAACACATACGCAGCGCACGCACGCACGCAGCACAGCGCGCGCGCCACACACACACATACACACGCACGCACGCACGCACGCGCGCACACACACACACACACACACGCACCGCACGCACGCATTGAGCACAACGCAACGTACGCAC
>NW_014577148.1:535500-541103 GCF_000485595.1 Priapulus caudatus | reverse complement strand
GAGTCATAATAGAAAGTTCTCTATTATTCTCTAATAGAAATTTTCTATTATGGACTCAATATATATATATATATATATATATATATATATATATATATATATATGTTATATAAACATCATTACTGAGCATTAATTACGATATAGTAGGTGGTCTAATACTAGTCTAATTTAATACTGGGGGTACGCCCGTCATGTAGGGCGTCTCTCTACATGTGGTCTTATTCCGCCGCCTGGCTTCATCAACGATCGGATGTACAACAAGGAGCGGGAGATGAATCCGTTATGCGTGCCGTAGTTCGACGCGCGCCCTCTGGCGTGAGACCCGTGCTCCCAGCCGCGCCCGCTCTCGTCTGACACACACGCACACGCGCACACGTCCTTCGTCGCTGATTCTACGCATACGCGTGCTGATGATGATAGCATAGAACGACGTTCACCAAAACGCCCTTTTAAACGGTGCGCTGGATCGTATGTCCAACAATCAGTTTAATTTCGCGCGTCTCTTGGAGACGGAGATAATGGCGCAGCGGGAAACCGAGACGGACGCGGAAAACGCGCGCCCGACAAGAATACTCTCGTGTTGCGTGCTACCTCTCAATGGACGCTCTAGCTCTACCCGTGTAACCCTCCACTCCCGTTACACTACGAACAAGTGCGGGGCAACAGCAGTGAATCGTTGCAGCATATATCAGGCTAAGCTGCAGTCCGTGATACAAATGAATACATGCTAGCCAGAAAGACAATGTCAAATGTCGTGATAAAATGACATCAAACTCAACTCACCGTTTTATGGCAAGACTTGGTACGATTGATATTCAGGTACGAAGATTTTAGCGAACGCAAAAGAACAAAAAACACATACATACCGACCTTAACCTTAAACAATCAGTTTACTCCAATATAAGATGGCGAAAGATGGGTCATGTGGGGGGAGGGGGGTTAATTGTAGTAATAAAAAATAAAGGTGAAATATGTCAAGCCGACGGGAAGTTATTTTGATTCTATAATAGGCATTATAATATAGTCTACAACCCCTGACTCAGCAGTCTCAGAGAACAGCACACAAACTCATTATACGTACGTCGTTGAGAATCGCTCAGTCACGGGCACCTTCGGAAACAGTTTACGAACAAGACTGAATTGCATTGCAGCGAGCATTGTCCACCATTTATGTGAACACGCGTAAAGCCATAATCGTCTAGGATACTATATCGTCTAAATCGGCTAGGATATTATAATATATTACTCGCCAAATCCGACTTCAAAACACAATACAGCCATCATTGTTGCAAACGCGGCGCTAATCGCCGAACGTTTTTATGGACATGTAAAATGAGTGTTGAGCGCTTGATGCGATAGCATGCAGAGGCGGCTTCACCCCACACACGTGCAACACCCTCCCCTGTAGATTATGCAGCCACCATGCACGGACCGAGGCGAAACCCGGAAATACACCGAACAAATATGTTTACTTATTAATGCCGCGCGCACGGCTTTATTCATTTATGAATCGCAAACTGCTTGCCTCGAACTCCTAGTGTTAACATTGGCACAAATATAGCGCCATCTATTGAATGCGACGCAACACAACTTAAACCCACCTGGTGCGTTCACATATAATATTCCTTCGATACGACGTTGTCTGCACCCCCACCACCACGCCGTGCGCAATTCCAATCACTAATGCATAATGTTCATGTTTATTTAGTTTATAGCAACACATCCATAAAGCTTCGCAATTCGACAATCGCAGTACGGTTTTTCTTCAAATAAAGGTATGACGGAGTAGACAAGCGTTACAATTAACATTGAATTGATTCTCAAAACCATGATCAAGATATTATCAGCAGTGAATAATAGAGATTAATATTATCTAATTTTAATCTAGAGACTAATATTATTCACTCCTGATATTATGAATCAGCGACGGACACGCCTCTGTTAAGGTTTGCTGTGCCTAGCAAAAGTCAATGGGTTTATAGAGAGGGGAGCGTTTGCTTAAAATTCTTAACGTATGCTGAAGATGACCAATACGAAGTTCGCTACAGATGCGGGTACTTCAGTTTTAATGAATAGATGCCAGGGGCTTGTTGTCAAAAACAAAATTAGTCGTAACATTAGTCATAACATTGAACTTGACTCGTAGACCGTTGACAGAAACATTTGAAACGTTAAAAAATCCTAGCAAATTGCCGCTTAACATTACGAAATCCTAGACCCTTTCGTAACAAAACCAAGATAAATAAAAGTGTCAATGACACTATAGCTCATCATTATATATCATATCTCCCATTATATACGATTGATAATTATATATGCGTAATTTTTTATGCAAAAATAAATGTTTCAGATCTGAAAGTCTGAAATCCGGGCGAGAGATGGTGCTACGCCTAAATGATCGCTATTTTGGTTTTCGATTATCGTGCAAAGAAAAACAATAAAATATTCCAGTCAAATTACTGTAACAAAGAATCTAAAACACAATATTACACGTAGGTATGATTGTAGAATTGTTAACCAGTTAGATTGACATTTTTCTGTTATTTCAAAGGTACGAGTGGGTAGTATGCAACCAAAGGTTATCTTCTCGAATCTCGCATATCGCTACCTCCCCAAAAAAACTGCAGCAAACACGCAGTTTAGAATGACTCAAACGTAGGTTGACATAATCTGCCTAATTTGCATAATTAAAAAAAATATCAAAACCCGTGTGACATGGTTTGGGGCAAGTCCTTATACATTCACATACCAAAAATTAGCAAAATCCGTTGAACTGAACTGACTTATGGCCATTTCCATTTTTGCCAAAACGTGGGCGTGGCTCAAAAGTAGGTCAACTGGCGTGCTCCAAAATAGGACGTTCACATCTCTCCCATAGGAGTAACAACTGTATGCAATTTGAAACATGTGGGTCAAACGGTTCTCAAATAATCGTTGACCGTAGCCAAATGTTGACGGACGGACGGACGTACGACGGACGACGCCCCATGGCAATAGCTCATCTTGACGATGTCAAGGTGAGCTAAACATAATGGAACTACACAACGAATTGCAATTAGTGATATTATAATTTATATTAATTTGTAAAACTCGTTTTTTTAAATGAAAAACACGTCAGAAACACTACTTATCCACCGATCGTGTACCAAAGCAAACATTTACAAGTGGTGATTGTTCTCTTGTTTTGGATATTTTGAAGATTAATTACGCTCGCGTCTTGTGTTACTGCGTAGAATAATGTCTGGTAGTGCAGAATAAAAACATGATCATGTCAATGTAAATAAATTTGAGTTAGTTTTGTCAACGATTCACATCCAATCAGCAGCCGTGTGACAGCAAATTATAAAATTCCTGTCATCCAAGTTTTTCTCACAACGTTTCCGTCAACGTTATTCTCGTAACATTAACATTATTCGTAAGTGCTACTCTTAGCATTAACATTACGATGATTTTTCTAACAACGGGCCCCATACCACTGTGGTAACGACCAGGACCAGACTCAAACCCAGATGTACGTTTACAGTAGAGAGCGTATAATATTATGTTCTACCTACGTTGTATTGTAGCGGGAAATGTTGTATTGTGCCAAAGGTAACACGGAACGTCCCAAGGTGTGTGTGCGTGACTCACGTTAACTAATTAAGACGAACATAAGACAATACGGAATATAAGTTAATTAGCAGTTAGAGTGCATGTTAGGTGCGAAGTACGTCTCTACTGTAGTATCGCTACAGCTGGCATCAGCTTCTGAGGTACGACGACCGCCGCTATAGCTATCCCCTTGAGATATCACGCTAGAGGTCGTGCGCAGCTGCACTACAAACCTCTCCGTTGTTCTAAACAGCTCGTGTGACGCCAGCGAGCACAGATTAACGTGGCCACGTGCGCACACAGAGCCAAATACATAGCACGTTCAGCAGCAACCCCCGAGAGACTGACTGCTCGCATCAAGCGATCTATACAAGGCGGAAGAAAACACTTCTGTCTCTATACGTGTCTATGTCTCTCCCATGGATCGGTAGCAGGTCTGCACGTCACTGCTACGCACACGGCAGGCGCCCTCTAGCGTGCAGAGTAGCTAGACTCTCATTTGTCTTAGGGACGTTCCTCCGTAGTTTCGGTTCATTAACTCACACTGCTTCCAGACTAATGGAATCGGTCGAACATATAGCGGGTAGAGTGTATCTCGCTCACACACACACACAAGCCGCTAGCATAACCAGCCAGGTGAACGGATCATTAGTAGAGCTGTCTGTGCAGAGATGGCTGCCACTGAGCCACGTTACGTGGTTTCATCATCATCATCATCATCATCATCATCATCATCCTCATCATCATCATCATCATCTTTATCGTCATCATGATCATCATCACCATCGTCATCATCATCATCATCATCACAATCATCACAGTCATCATCATCGTCGTCGTCATCATCACCTTCATCATAATCACCATTATCACAATCATTATCATCAACATCGTCATCATCATCACCACCATCATCATCATCATCATCAATTTTATTATAAGCATCACCAGCATCAACATTGGCATTATTTTAGCATCGACGTCATCGTCATCATCAGCATACATCTGCGAGCGGCGCGTTCACCGTTAAGCATCGCGCGTATATCACGTAATTTCGTCTCGTCATCATCACGCAGGCTCGCTGACCGCAATCTCCCGCTCGACGTAACACGCAGCCGCCCGAGCGGTTCTCATAGAAAAATCATAAAGGTAATCGAAATCCGCGTGTTTTAGTAGACGATTCTATGTATAGCATCAGAAGGACCTGTTAGACAGCTGACAACGGTGATTGGCAGCCCTCTCTTCGCGAGGGAATCGTTGGCTGCGACTATATTCGGGCGCAGCAAGATTTCAAATTGTGAGGTCACGTCTCGGCGCGACGTGCGCTTACGTGACATGCTAACCGCAAGGAATCACTGACACATCAGCGCACGCGCGTCTATCCACATAAAAGCTACGCGCGTGGAGCAGGCCATCGCGATGCGGGAGTATATATACGGTGGGTGGATTAGTTGTATTGTCGTGGGGGCAATCTGCAGCGTGCTCTTGAGCCCCCGCTAAACCTGGAGCCGGATGCGTTCATGGCTTCCTCGCATACCTCAAGTCGAGTGCTTATCGAGTTAGCTAATCGGCGAGACCCTGTTGTTTACCGATACCGCCCACCCGCCGGCGGCTACTGCGCGCCGCCGCGCTGCGTGAGGCTGACGGGCGCTTGCTGCAATCGGAACGGGATTTACGGCAGATTATTTAGGCCTCACACGTGTCCGGCGTAGCAGACGAGTAAACAAGAGCGGCGAGGAATGCTCACTGCTTGACCGCATTTCATTAAATCTGTTCTTAACCACGTCTATGTATAATAAACCTCGCTTGGCGTTACTACTTTTCGTAACAGTAGACAGAGAGAGAGATAGAGAAAGAGAGACACAGAGAGAGAGAAAAAAGGAAGGAGGGAAGAGGGAAAGAGAGAGAGAGAGAGAGAGAGAGAGAGAGAGAGAGAGAGAGAGAGAGAGAGAGAGAGAGAGAGAGAGAGAGAGAGAGAGAGTAGAGAGAGAGAGAGAGAGAGTAGAAGTAGA
>NW_014577148.1:533397-534351 GCF_000485595.1 Priapulus caudatus | reverse complement strand
AAGATATAAATATATCTATAATCACATTTATATTAAAATCCCGTGGTTAATATATTAACCACGGGATTTTATATATAAATAGGTATGATTTTAGATATATTTATATCTGGTGTAATATATATATTACACCAGATATAAAACATGTTTATACGATGCTTCGTAGTGTAGCTCATAATCGCTCGTACGAGCTGACGTAGACATTTGTCACGCACTGGTGAGCGTACGCGCGTTCGCAATCGCAGCGACTTGGCGGCAGTCTACACGCGACTAATTCAATTAGTAATTGAGTAATTAAGCGCTAGCGTCGGTGGCTAGACGACGTGGAATGAATAGCATAGCTGAACGATCTAATGACCGGCCGACGAGACAGTGAACTGTGACATGAACACGCTGTCCTTCAACCATCCCGTAATCCCCTACTCCCGTAATCCCCACGTGTGCACTACCGTCATCATCCTGCAAACTCATCATCTCTCATCATGTCACATAGATCTCCTCGTCAGTCAATCATCATGCCACAGTCTTCCCAGTTTTACGCTTCTCACTTGTCTCGGTCGCTATCTCGCGTATTTTCGTCTTGTCACAATCTGCTCATGCCACAAAAATTGCCCGTCTCAAAGTTTTCTTACGTTTTCACATCCTACTTATTCCATACAGACCTCATCTCACACACTTTTCCTCTCACATCCTTCTCATCTCACAGCTTCTTTCTCACCACATTCTCCTCACCACACTCCCCACACCTCACACTCTCCTCACCACACTCACCACACCTCACATTCTCCTCACCACACTCCCCACACCTCACACTCTCCTCACCACACTCACCACACCTCACATTCTCCTCACCACACTCCCCACACCTCACACTCTCCTCACCACACTCACCACACCTCACATTCTCCTCACCACACTCCCCACACCTCACACTCTCCTCACCACACTCACCACACC
>NW_014577148.1:531331-533196 GCF_000485595.1 Priapulus caudatus | reverse complement strand
CCTCACCACACTCCCTACACCTCACCACACTCCCCACACCTCACACTCTCCTCACCACACTCCCTACACCTCACCACACTCCCCACACCTCACACTCTCCTCACCACACTCATCACACCTCACACTCTCCTCACCACACTCCCTACACCTCACCACACCTCACACTCTCCTCACCACACTCATCACACCTCACATTCTCCTCATCCCGCTCGCGTGATTTTTTATTCTCACTCAGTGGAAGTGTATTAATTTGCATACAAAGCGCTGATTGGCTGCCCGTCCACGCTTCGTTGTAAATATATCAGAAATGGTATATATATCAATTGTAAATGTGTATGATGCTATATGGTTGCGATGTTTATATAATAAAGTCGTTGAGTATCCATCATAAATGGTATATAAACTAATATTGATATAAAATCGCCTATGGGGGCATTATTTGTTACTCGAATGCATGATTGTCTGCTGTTGATGTAGCGTATACATTGTTTGTAGGCTTGATTGAAATTGAACATACTTATAGCAGTGATGTAACATTGTGCATAATTTCATGCTACACGACACCACTTCCCCTCAATCTTCCTCTCCTTCCCTCCTCCTCGTGCACCCCTTCACCCTCTTTCGCCACCGTTGCCTTCTCCCCATCTTATTCCTCTTTACCTTGTCCCCTTTCTTTTTCAAAGTTCTATACTGTCTTCCCCGTTTCCCCTCGCCACTTTTTCACTAGCCCTTCTTTCTCCTCCACATTCTCCCACCTCTTTCTACTCTATGATATATGATTACATAAAATGTAAATTAATGTTTCTAGGGCAGTATATTTTTTAGACCATGTTCCTAAGACTAAGAGTAGTTGTAATTGTCGTAGCACTATGGTAGTAGAATACACTATACACTAACATTGACTATACTACCCTAGTATTCAGTACTGATTGACTTTGTCAGGGATAACTGGAAGTATGCTAATATATATGGTAATATGCGCTATTGCTCGCATGTTTATCAAGGGGAATCCGCAAGGGCTGTACCTGTAAAGCTGGATCATCAGATATAATAATTTCGTGCTGTGCACTGGCACAAAGTTGTGCCTATCTCGCTGATCCATCAGGTTTCGCGCTAACTCGCCAGCGATCCAATCAGCGCATTTGTGTAGCGCCTTGGCAACAGCCAATCAGCGTCACGTATGCAAATCAATGCTGCTATCTGAGTGGGAACAGAAATCACGCATCCCGTTTAATCCTCAACACATTTCCCACATCGCACATGCTCCTCATCACAGTCACTCCTTATTTACACTCCCCCCTTCTCACATTCTCCGTGACGCGATTCCCGGAATCTGCTTCGAGCACAAACGAGCTCCATCGAATTAAATACTGAACTTGCTCTATCGTCGCTGTTTACTCAATATATCAACCGCTGGTGAGTATGGACTCGCAGCTGCTCACAGGATATCCGTGACTACACCACCGACTGCCAGGCGGGCAGAAGACACTCGAACGCAGCATCTCGCGGCAATTGCGAAGCCACGCGTCACTCCGTCTCGTTTTACCCACCGGCGTTTATCTGTCGGCGACGGAATGAGGAAATGGAATCGAAGATTTTTTTGATCAGAATCTCGGATAGATCGGATACGGTTCGGTACTGCACGCTGCGTCAGATGACGAGCAGACGCTGGCGAGAGTTCCGCAGCATCCAGCCACACACGACGACTCCCTAGATATCTACGACTCTCATCGACGAAGCATATGTCCGAGTCTCATCTACCGCACTCATTAGCGATGTATGTATCCCCCCCCCCCCCCGTGTAGCCCCGCGGCGCATTCCCCCGCCGCTCCAGCAGCGATGGCTTCATATCATGTGTACACTCC
>NW_014577148.1:522499-531321 GCF_000485595.1 Priapulus caudatus | reverse complement strand
TGAAGACATTGCGGTTGTAGATCTAGACGCACGCGTAGGAAATTCTGGACAATATTGCCGATAGAGTTTTCACTCACAAAAAAGGTGCATGTTCAATTTTGCCTCACGACGGCAAGTCGATGCCACGATGCTCAAAATTTCGTAGGACTGTCTTGCGACGACCCCCGATGACCCACGATTTGCCCAAATTTTCTGTCGTGTCGTTGCACAAATGCGTCGTGGGCTCGTTGTGACCAGGGCTTAACGGGGGAGTAATGTGTATTTAGGGTGGGAGGTAGACTCGCTTCATGACGGCTCAGACACGTTTCACACGTTACTTAGAAAGGAGAAACCAATAAGAACAAGTCGCGGAACAACTATATATTTCAGTGACGAAATGATCAATTCACAGAAAACCAATTCAAATTCACGAAAATTGTCTGTGTCCAGCCGTAATATTACGCTTATGCTATCAAATAGACACGTCGCGTATAGCGCCTATACGCCGTCGCATACACCGTGCGTACGTTACCTACACGTCGTACTACTGCTGCGCACTGAATTCCCTCTGATTATACGCGTGCATGTATTAAAATGGCTATTCATTATGAGACGGCTACCGCGCATGAATAATGAGCAAGAATATATGTTTAGATGAAGTCGAAATAAGTGTGGGCACTGCGCTTAGGTAGGCTTAGTTGCGTGACCGGCTTTGACTTAATACCCAAAAGAATTACGGCCTATTATACGATAATTATAAGGTCTTATGAAACATCCGTCCCTATTCATAATTTACTCGCAGTGTTGTCCATCCCTCCCCCTCCCTCGCCGCCTGCCTCCCTCCTTCCCTCCCTTCCCACCTCTCTCTTTCCCTCAATCACTCTCTTCCGTCTCCCTCTATCCGCCTGCCGCAGTACCTCCCTCTCGCTATGGCTCTCTCTCTATCTCCCCCTCTCTCTTTCTCGAGTGAATCATGTCATTGAAAGTCAAATGATATAACAATGTAAAACCTTTCAACGTCGCTGACGTTACGTTCATCTCGGCTGAGCAGAAACGCGGCGGCGACGATAAACGTACATTAACTTCACCGCCACCGTCCGCAGCCTGCCCTCCCACACAGCTTTCCATATAAAGCTGAGTGAAGGTGCTTTCTAAAGGGGGGCTCATGTCGGGCTTGCGAGCCGACTCGACTGGAAGCAACTGGATTTCGAGCAACTGGAAGCGATCGGCAGCGACTAGTTGCGTCCAGTTGCCCACTGTTCTATTCCGAGCAACTAGTGGCGGCCAGTCGCAGGCAGTCGCGTCGCAGTCGACCGACCTAAGCACTGCAGTCGCAGTGAATTGCAGCCAGTTGCTTCCAGTCGAGTCGGCTCGCAAGCCCGACATAAGCCCCCTTTAATACAGGTCGTTGAACGTCGTCGCCCGCTGGCTATAAATTCAATACTTTAATTACCTCGGGTCAATTTAATTTTCCAGACTTCGATGTTCTAGACTTCGAGATGATTAAAAAGATATACCCGCGTGAATAGATTGTTTTGCATCATTTTACTGGCATGTTTGAAATTAAAACGCATAAAATTGATGGGTAAATAATACGCGCCACGTGAGTCGCTCGCGGCGTCGTTCGCATCCCGCGAGCTCGGAGAACGCTCCTGCGCTCGCAATTTGCATGTAAATAGTCCAATCTTATTGGCTGGCGCAGCATATAGTAGACATTCCCCGTCCCCTATGAAAAACGTCCCCACATACATTGCGCATGGACAGTAAAGGTCAAATCCCCATGCGTATACGCAATGTGTTCTGCTAGACACGCCCACGCCCATGGACAAAGTATAGGGGATGGGAGTATTTTGCATATAATGGGCAAATAAACTGTGGCCTAGATATATGACGCTATTCTAGGGCTCGACAGTCTTCTATAGTTACAAATGTGGCAAATTATTGTACGACAAAAATTGTAAACTTGTTATTATTCTTGCCAGAAGAGAAATTGCGATCTTGATTTCATTGGTCGGTGGGAACGCATCACAAGCACAAGAGACAACAAACAATAGAAGTTTACAATTTCCGTTCTAACGAAGTTTTGAAAATTTGGTGTTGTAATAATTTTACAATAGAAAAGGTGATAAATGTTATTTCAGAAGATGCAATGTGTAATGCATAGCAAGTGTTTTATGATGTTGGTAAGATGTTAATAACATGAGGTATATAAGATATTTCTTAGAATTTTAATGTCACGTGGTCAATAACAGAAAATGTTGTCGTACAAAAATTCGCCAAATTTGTCAGTGGAAGGCTATAATTAATTATGAAGGCTATTTTAATTATTTAAAAAAATTCGGCTCAATTTATTTCATTTTAATTTCTACCAATGCTACACCGGCACAGAAACGTGCCGAGTTGAGCTGGCGCGTGCGTCGTGTTTTTCGCTCCAGATCCGCCACGTTCGCTAATGCGCATATTTGTTGTTTCAGCCTAGTCTCACCTCCCTTCTCAACCCACGCGCTGCCAACAAAAATCCACTCGTGTCTCACTCACTCACTTGAACTCACGACACTGCTCGTGTCTGAGCGCAAGCCCACCTCATCGCCTGAGTGGCAACTCGAGATAAGAATCAGTTGTCAACGGCAACACGTAAGGGAGCAGTAGCAGCAGTAACAACAACAACAACAACAACAACAACAACAACAACAACAGCAGCAGTCGCAGCAGCAGCAACAACAACAACAACAGCAGCAGCAGACGTAGCGGCATCAGCACCACCAGCAGCAGCAGTAGTAGCAGCAGTAGCAGTAGTAGTAATAGCAGTAGCATCAGCAGTAGTACTAGTGGCAGAGAGGTTGGTGGCAGCGAATAACGCCTGCCTGCTAAACAAACGCACTCTCCGCCGAGAATTATCCTCTTACACTGCCGCCCGCCGAGAGACAAATGACACATCGAGACAAGTACGAAAAAACATGTTGAATCAACACATCGCGTCCGCCGGTTCGTTTATCCTCAGAGGCGGCGTGTGGAGTAAGATATTCGCGCGTGCGCACGCACCCCCTCGTAAACGCCGCGCACACGTTTCACGTTTCATCAACGGTCTCAGCAGCAGCGTTATCAGGTAACGACCGCATCCTCCGCCCGACGAGCCGCACGCAGCTTCCTTGTTTGCCTTCCGTTGTGGAAGCCACTACATAAGAGATCGCATGCTAAAAACAACAGGCAGGCCCCCAGCGATCTAATCCATGCCATGTAGCCAGAGACTGGCGCTTGTTTACATCATGATGGCTGCTACAATCCGACTACAGCATGGAGTCGTTCTATCTGGACGGAGTTTTCTCAACGCCGAGGGTGTTTTTTATAGCTTTTTGCGAATGTTTGCCCGAGTAAAATGACCCATAAGCAGCCATATGCGCGATCATAAATGTATGCGCGAATTTGCATGCATAGAACATACGTTCTCCATCACATCTTATACTGCACGACGAAAGTCGAGTAAGTTTATAAAGAGGGATTCAAACATAGACACGATAAGATATGCGTCTGGCTGTTATGAATGGAAAAAGCCAATGTTTCTCAGCAATAGTTAAACACGGCAATAAGTGGATACGTAGCAGTATATAAGCAGTATCCGGAAATGTAATTTGTAAAGAGATGCTCAGGAATATTACGCTCTACTGAAGGAAGTACATGCAACCAAATATCACGAGCAGTAGATATTCTTATAATATCAGAAGTGACGCCACGGGTCAACTAAAAAACGACGCAGGTCAAACCATTTTTCCTCAGTTGGTTGGAATATCACTTTTAATTTACCGGAGGTGTGTCATGGATCATACTAACACGAAAGCTACTGGGCTACTAATATTTGACCAAGTTCGATCAGATTTCCAGCAATCAGAACATCTCCTTTTACAACGAGGACTTGTTCAGACACGCTTCTCGCTTTTCCCTGCCAAAAAAAAAACGACAAGTAACACGTCTAAACAGTAGTCGGACCCACACGCCACGCGTGCAGAAACTTCCTCACTATATATTACCATGAATATTTTCCATCTATGTATGTAACCATATATTCACCATGAAATAAGAATGATACCTACACTGCGAGCCTATAGAATTTTTAGTGTCCTGCAAAATGCGGTATAATGCGCGCACGGACCGCACTATGGCTGAACGTCGAGCTACGACATCTATATAGCTATGCCGGTAATGCGTTCGATGTTTACGAGCAATCATATTGATCACTCATCATTCAATCACTAGGTCAGACAACACAATCGGCGACGTGAATGCATGGAGACACTCGCCAGGAGAAACAGATATAGCTGCTCTAGCGTATTCCATCCACACTGGAGCACAGACACTCGACGAAACATGTTTGATTGCACAGAATTACTCTCATGATACACGCGATGATAGATGGAAATCAGTGCCATCATAAATGTCACAGGGGTTTTAGGCCAATCAACGAAGGTCGCGTTAGCAGGCCTCCCAGCTCTCATCATGCATCCAGGCTGACCCGGCAACCACCGTGATTCAACCACTGGTCAAACTTGATTCCAAAACTGCGGCAAGGCGGCATTAAACTGGGAGGGATGATCACACGAATGTCTACATGCGGTATCAGATGTATCCCGGCAGAGACAGAGGGAGCGCGCGCGAGAGGAAGGAGAGAGGGAGAGGGGCGGGAGAGACGGAGAAAGCGCGCGCGAGAGGAAGGAGAGAGGAGAGGGGCGGGAGAGACGGAGAGAGCGCGCGCGCAAGAGATCAAGACAGTGAGAGAGAGAGGCCGAACAAAAGAGTACAGATAGATTATTATAATTTTCGGGTGACCTACTGGGCTACTGGCCTAGTGGGCTAGTGAAGAGATTCACAGTTTTCACTGGCGGGTGCCGCCGCATACAAGGCTCTCGTCTTTGCACCGTTTCCACACTCTATAGTGGAGATAGAGAGAGAAGAGGAAAAAAGAAAGAGAGAATGAGAGCGAGAGCGCGCGCGCTTTCTTCCCGGCGCGCACAACGTGGGCGAGCTGTTTCACATGCACAACGCTGCGTTTTCTTCTCTCCGCCTGCTATCAGGAGTTTCATAATATCAGGAGTAGATAATAGGGTAATAATACCTATTATCTACTCCTGATAATATAGACTATAGGCCTATATTATATAATATAGTCCGGAGTGAATAATGATAGATTAGTATCTATTATCTATTATTATCTATTCCAATCTATTATTATTCACTCCTGATATAGTCTATATTTTGACACTCCTGCTGATATGATGACGTCATGGATCATCACGCATCGTACACGTGCTATAACTAAGTAGCTATCCCGTGACGGCGTGCGAGCAGCACGCAACGGCTCGGATGACAGACATGGGTGTGGCGTGCGCCGGTTGCCTAGGCGACCGACACGCTCGTCAGGTGGACGGACAAGCACGTGCGTGAACAGCTCACGTTAGTACTGTGGAAAATAACATGCGGATTATTTTGCCGCTAATAATCCTCCCCTTCTTCTTCTCTCGCTTGCTCGCTCGCTCTCTTACCATCTTTCATCAGCGCAGTTTTTTCTAAAGGTGCGAAAACTCGGGATGTGTATCTTTGCGCCGCAGTCGCCGAGGCGGCATGCTGATTGCACCGATGACAAAAAGCCACGCAGACGATGTGAGGTGATCACGAGATTGTTAGTGGATGGTTTATAACAGTAGGCAGCGGCTTTCGTGCACGGGTAAATGCCACCGAGTAATAGTTTGAGTGCCGCGTCTTAGTCCTCTAATCGCTACCACCTGTTAGCCAAGGTTTTTATGATAGTCCTAAGATGTGGTATAGTTGATTATATCGGGCACTTTACTTTGAGGATACAATCAGCGAGATGTTTATCATTGGCTATTGTTGTCGGTAAGTAGAAAGTGTAATACCTAAAATCCATCTCATGTACCGCTGACGGCTGTTTGACTTAATTCGTTTTCCGACAGAAGTCCCGTTTCGATCGCTTGTGTGAAACTGGCCACACCGCACCATCCGGAGAGAACGATCTCTCCAGAACGCATCGTAGATAATACCAAGCGCTAATAATACGTGTATTGTTAGCTCTTCATAATACGTAGCAGCAAAAGTTTCGACACACACTCAGCAAGAGGCTAGATTCATCAAAGGTGCTCAGCACGGCCGGCTGGCGTATAGACAGGGCCTAGGCGAGCGGTGCTGAGACATCTCATGCGCGTGAAATCAATTGGTGAAATGCATATATGTGCGATTCATCCAGCCAATTAACAGACATCAGCGTAGCGTGCGCACACGGGTGCGGATTTAGATGCGATTCACTAGGAATAATAGGTCCATTAATTATGCAATGTTGACGAATGCTAGAGTAACTGGCACCTTGTGTAGTTAATAAGTACATTACCTTATAGCCAAACGCGTATAAGTTTGTCCAATATCACTGGTTACTAAGAAATGTCTAATTGAAATCCGCAGTCCAATAATCAGTTGTTTACAGTTTCAAACCGCTGCCGGCGAAGCGGGTGTGATACAGATTCATAGTGCACCGGACATTTTCGCACGCATGCTCGGCCGTACGCAATGCTATCATCAGTGATTTCGTAAACATGGACGCTCGTGATAAGAAACTTTTTGTCAGGGCTGTCCACGTGCGTCCGTGATTAGTACGTGTGTTTTACTCTATTTCCATGTTTAGTCCGTGGCCGTGGTTACACCGCTGACACCTCCGTTTCATCTGGCCGCACAAATGTTTACGTCATCGCTTGACTCCTGGATGACATTTACGGCACGTAAATGATACGTTGATACATATCAACAACCGATTTCAAGTCTTGTTTATAATGTAACCAGCACAGATATTGGACAAACTAATACGCGTTTGGCTATAAGGTAATGTACTTATTAACTACACAAGGTGCCAGTTACTCTTGTAATGCAGAGAAATTGGTTCATAAGTAATTATGAAAGTCAATGATAAAGGCTAATGTTGTAGAGATATATAATGCAGATGGCTGGAGACGAAGGCTTTATTTAACGCTGATCACTGACACGGGACGGTCCCAGTACGTGACAGCCGATTAGAGCGCAGGTTAAGCTTTAGTGCCCAGAACGAAGACAATAGACTGACGCGAATATAAAACGCTCTGCACAACTGTGCGGAGGGCTCTCTGCTGACTATTCTGACGCTCTCTCGAGAACATATAGTGCGTTACCAAACAGTCGTCGTTGCGTTCGTTGAGTCAGCTTATCAACCGTTTCAATCGTAAGTTATGTTCATGTGTCGCGCAAACATATGTACACGTTTCTGCCTCGTTCGTGGGCGTATACGTTAGTTAGATTCTGTTTATTAAATATGTCGTTGTAATTTGAATACGTACATCAGTCTTGCGTTCTTTATGTGTATATATGATAGACGTTTAGCACCGGTGATAATACCGACGATAGTACTAATAGCCACTATACGATTCACGATAGTACGATAAATGCTACCATTACACTCTAGCATTCGTCAACATTGCATAATCAATGGACCTATTATTCCTTTAATGCGCCACGTTGCTCGTCACTGATTCGGGAAGATTAGGCGCGGAGATGCGATAATCATATGCTATTATAACTAAGCATACGGATTAATTACATTTCTCAATTAAATCGTTGGCACGCGATCGCGCGCGCACCTGCCGAATCAGTGTGAGTGCGCGCGTGTGCGTGAGCGTGTGTGCGTGCGTGCGTGCGTGCGTGTGTAGTACCGTGGGAACGCTAAAGAGAGACCTATACAATCGGTCAGGGACAGCTGGCGATGGCCCAGACGACACTAGCTGCAGACTTAAGAGGGCATATAAATTAACGTTGACAGAAAGCATTGCCGATATAGTCATTAAGGGAGGTACCTCGGACGGTGGTCACGACCGGTCGAGCGTACAACGACCCTTGACAATAACCGCGGAAACAGCTCGATGACGAGGGAGGCAGATAAAAGGGCAGGGTTTTGGGGTAGAAGGGGGAGACGTCGGCTACATCTGACTGGTATGTGTACACTGTTGCTATCCGTGTTTACAATAAAGATATAGTTGTCACCGTTTATACAACTGTTACGTTCTACTGTCTACGAACCGTATATTCCACGCTACACGTGCGTGCGTGAGATAGTGTGGGCGAGAGAGAGCGTGTGTATGTGTGTGCGTGCGTGCGTGCGTGAGAGAGTATGTGTGTATGTGTGTACGTGCGTGCGCGTGAAAGGGACAAGGCAGCGTGTGGCAGAATCGTGGATAGCGATGACCGATGCTGGCAACACATGTGCATTATCACAATCTCACTTTTCATCGCGCATTTCACGCTCCGCGCACTCCGCGCGAACAGTAAAACGTTAAGCATGTGCGCAAAGTGGATACACGCACGTACGCACACGCATATTTATTCCAGCGGTCCGGCAACGAAAATGTTCGCATGCAGCGTAAATAAACAAGTAGGGCAGCATCCCGGCGATCCAGATACCTTAGACGCGGGCTGCCGCGGGGCAAGCAGGGGCATATCACCAGGCCTGGGAACACCGACCGTATGAAACTCGTTGGTCGACTCGGGAAGTGATCGTGACGCGATTTAGTCGACGTTGGCATGGGGCCGCCCTATAGACCGAAGGTCCGATAGACCGAAGGTCCGATAGACCGAATATTGAAAAGGGACCTATAGACCGAAGGTCCGATAGACCGAAGGTCCGATAGACCGAAGGTCCGATAGACCGAATATTGAAAAGGGACCTATAGACCGAAGGTCCGATAGACCGAATATTCGATAGACCGAATATTGAAAAGGGACCTATAGACCGAAGGTCCGATAGACCGAATATTTCATAA
>NW_014577148.1:510147-522373 GCF_000485595.1 Priapulus caudatus | reverse complement strand
GCGCAGAACATCGCACAAAGAATACCACAACGCTGCAAGCAAGCACGCACGCACGCCAGCAACACACGCCGCACGCGATGCCAAGCCACGCCACGCACAAACAACGCACGCCTCGCACGCACGTACACGAGGTTTGCTACAATATTTTTCTCGCATCGCACATGATCCTATATATAACAATCGCCACGTCGACTCTGCTACGACGGAAAGCTGCACGCACTTCGCGTGTTGTGTCCACCATACACCGCAGACTCCTCTCGATCTCCAACTCTGCTGTCATTTGTGCACGTGCCTGGCATGCCGATTTTCCCCTCGCGAGATGTCTCATGGAATAAGCTTATCATTCTAGCTTGCGTTCTCTTCGCCATTATTCTCATTATGCGTCGTGGTCTCGTTTAATCGCTGTCGTGGGCTCGTTGTGACTCGCAGGCTATATAAGAAGCCTCTACGATCGGTTCGCCATGCGAATATTCGCGAATTGCTTCGGATGGTATCAAACGGCTAAAAGCCATCAATTACTCTTGGCTGGTTACGCGATAAACATGCTTGCTGGTTGCATTCTGTCTCTCCTCCAGCATCTGGCACGCGTTCGTTGCACGAGCTTCGCATTGTCTACTAATTACCGAAAACTACCCAGCTTATTTTTGTCAGGGATACGCTTCTTCTGGAAACAAAAATAAAAAAAAAAAAAAACAAAAAAAGAATAAAAAAAAAACGAAGAAAAGGGATGTATCAGGGTTGTATCAGGTACCTGCCAAAGCATAATTGGAAGGATTATTGAGCATTAATCCCTGAGTTCATCCCTTTCTTTAATCGTCTCAAGAAAAATCCTGATTACAATCCCTTCTCTGACTTAGAAATGTTTTATGCTGATCAATGTATCCATGATACATCCCATTCTATGACTTAACATTTTTATGCACTGATCAGTATCCCTGATACATCCCTTCTCCTGACTATTGGCTAAAGATTTTTCATTGCTCACATATCCTGATAATACATCCGCTTCTCTGACTTAGTAGATTTTTCATTGATGCACAATTACCTATTTCCTGATCATCCCTTCTCTGACTTATGACGAATTTTAATTGGTCAACGTAATCGCTGATACATCCCAAATCAGCAAATCAAATCATATCAGCATATGATTTTTATTTTTTATTCCATATGGTCATTCATGATAAGTACGCTTAATATTGCGCTGATTTTTTACCCCCTACCTGACAATTTTTTGTATCTGAACTTTCGCCTTAAAATTGCATGTGCTTTCAGCTGGGTTGTTTGGCCTGAGCAGACTGGAAAGAATTGACGTATGCTCAAGATATGGAATGCCGGGGAACGCAGATTTCAATCGGCGGCAAACCAACTTCGCCGTTACAGAAATTTTCGAGTCGTTTTTCGATCCGCAGAAGCCAGAAGGATCGTAACATGGTCCGCAAAATTGTAGTTCAGCATATATATACAAAGGTTTTATACAACTTGCAAAATGCAATGAAAACTTAATTTCTTCATAATTGCAAGCGGTTTGCGAGCGTTTGTGAATCTTTTACTGTGTACACGATATGCTTCTTAACTGCACTGTGCAACTTGAGTACAAACAACTCCAGCATTACTAGCTTTAGCGTACCCTCTTGTTCATTTTGGGTTATATTAGTAGGCTTAGCGACTTTATTAAGATATCCGTATGAATGTTTTTTGAGCTGATCAAACCGTAATACGGTTAACTGTTTTGATTTGATTTTTTTTATATTATACACAAGGCATGAACTGGTGGCTTTAGGAGTATGCATGCTGTCTAAATATTTTTTCTCCATCTTTGGCAACCTTTACTTTAGTAACTAGAAACTGCCTGGCGTGATCTGCATTTCAGGATTTCTTGTTCCATGGAATAAGCAAACCAATCGTCCATTATGCTTCAATGCGAAGCCAAGTTCAACAACAGGCCCTGTTGGTGACAAATCACAAACTTCTGCCGGTACGCGTAACGCGGCTGCACTACTTATGCGCAGCGCATTGATACCGGCTAGTTGCAACAGCGATGTGACGGCGCCGCTTGTTTACCAGTTGAGACTGCGAATTTTAAAATGTGCTTCTAAAACCCCTAAGAAGCCAGCAATGGTGAAGATTTGTGTTTATAAATAATTATTAATGTCTTCTAAATTTAATAGTCTTACCGAATACTTGATACGATAAGACTACAGTGATTAGCGAGTACACATACTCACTATAGTCACTATACAGTATACACTGCTACACATACTGACATAGCCATCCCCATGCCATCAGGACGCTAGGGCTTACACTAGTTTACAGTACAGTATTTAGGCTGAGTATTGTACGGCATTATGCTAGGCACACGCCACACGGTAAATAGTAAATGTGGCTATTGAATTTGTTTCGAGATTAACCGGTATTACCGTTTCGTTTGAGATACGTTTCGTTCGTTAGCCACTAGCACTTGAAATCTTAAGGTAAAAGTTTCTATACTATCTTTCACCTATACAATATTAATAAGTATTATTGCCGACAAGTTTCCTTGTAAATTCGCGCCAAATCCTACGTGCAACCATATCTAGACGCTTCGAGTGCGCCGCCAATATTGGCTCTCGACGGCTACACTGCGCACTGTTGCAGCGCTTACAGCAATAATAATATATAATAGTAATTAGTAATATATATTATATTATATAGTATTTATAGTATATATATATATATACTATATATATTACTAATTAGTGTAAGCGTGCAAACAGTGGAGCCCAGTGAGAGCAATGGCAGCCGCGCAGCGTATATGGTTGCACGTAGGATTTGGATGCAGATTTACAGGAACTGTCGCATAATAGGTGAAAGAGAGTATTAGAAACATTAGCGAATTTGTAGTAAATAGATTTCGTATGTAGTTAGCATCTATATTTTAATTGAAACACGCTTCAAGTGGCTGTGGTTCGTTACGTCTACATTAAGAGAATAGGCAGAAATTAAGAGAATAAAGAAGAACGTGTGTGATCCGCTGGAGCTTGATATGAATAAAAAATATATTTTGGGCCTGTTACTGTTCCAGCAGTAGCCAGTACCGGTAGTAGGCCTACTAGTACTAGTAGTACTATTACTAATAGTTAGTAATTTTGACATTTTGCATTTCAGAGTACATCATGGAAAAGTTTCCTAAAGAGAAGATTGACTACATTGCCAGCTAGAGCTTGAAACTAACCTAAAATGTTCACTACCAACAGCTACAGCCCTTAAAAATATTGCCAGCCTGTACGTTTTCTGAAGTGGCCGCGCTGAGCTACGCAGTGAGCCACAAATTTTGCATTTGCAGGGGGGGGGGCCTGGGTTTTGATTTTAGACCTCCGAGATTCCTTCTGCAAATTCCTAACTTCTGTAGAAATTCGATTCAGCATAGATTCAGTATATTATATATCATAGAATAATAGGAAATTATATAGTAGAACAGAACGTATGGCCGCTATATTGCGTATACCTGTGAGGGCGATTGCATGAGGCTTTTTGTTTTGAAATAGCAGGCAGCATGTGTTAAACCGATTTTTATTGTCTGAGGTATCGTGACTGTTAAGTTTAGGTTTTGGAATTTTATTATGTTTCAGCACACACATTTTATATTACTTATTACTATTCGGGTCGGGTTAGTACGTTGCTGAAAAAAGTACTAGTAATATGTTATCTGGTAGGCATTCCCACTCGCCAACAGGGCTGGGCAGCCCAGACATTCTACTATAGCTCTTACTGATTTCTACTAGCCTCGGGCGAGCGTTAGTTTCAAGCCCTGATTGCAGTAATCAATTCAAAATGCACTGGGGCATGTCATACCATTAAAAAAATGGACACTAAATAAAGTGATCTAAATGGACAGTAGCTTCCAACAAATTTGCATTTCATTTATAAATACCAAATTTTATCATTAATTTTAATCCCTTCCATAGCATCCCTGATACATCCCTTCCATAGTATCCCTGAAACATCCCTGATGTATCCCTTCCAGGAAGGGATCTAGCTAATTTACATATTTGGAACCACCTGATACATCCCTTCCATAGCATCCCTGATACATCCCTTCCAATACATCCTGATACATCCCTTTGCCATAGCATCCTGATACATCCCTTTCCATAGGATTCCCTGATACATCTCTTCCATCAGCATCCTGGTGAAACATCCCTGATGTATCCTATCCAGGTAAGGGATCTAGCTAATTTACATATTTGGAACCACCTGATACATCCTTGCACAATCCCTGATTATCCCTGCCTATGATTGCATTCATTAGGCAGGGTATGAATCAGGGAAAGTATCCCTGCCGCCAGAATCGGGATCCTTCCAAGTCAGGTTGGCGCATGCCCTAGCAAATAACCGTGAGTACATCCCTGCTGTATCCCTGAAAAAATAGCTGGGTAATTACTAAGTGTATGAATGCTCACAATAGCTCGCTGGGACAGACCATGTTCCCGCGCGGCTACTATCTAAAGCAAAGGGCCTTAGCAACGAACGTGTAACACGATTGAAACAACTGATAACTTTGGAATAGCAATTACGCTCATTGTCATTCTCTCTCCTCTCTCTGGCTCTTCTCTCTCTTCTTCTCTCTCTCTCTCTCTCGTCTCTCTCTCTCTCTTGCTCTCTCTCTCTTCTCTCTCTCTCTCTCTCTCTTCTCATCTCTATTCTATCTCTATCTCTATCTCTATCTTCTATCTGCTATCTCTATCTCATATCTCTATCTCTATCTCTCTCTCTCTCTCTCTCTCTCTCTCTCTTCTTCTTCTCTCTCTCTCTATCTCTATCTCTCTCCTTCTCTCTCCATCTACTCTCTCTGCTCTCTCTCTCTGTCTCTCTCTCTCTCTCTCTCTCTCTTTATATATATATGTGTGTGCTATATATGTGTGGTTGTATACTATATTATATATATATATATATTATATATATATAAGGATACAAACACACACACACATATAATAATATATACTAATATATATTATAGGCGCCTCGTAAGCGAGCTTAGCTTTCATTTCTTTTCGACCAAAATGCGCACCAAATAATGGCTTTCCGCGCGATTAATCCGCATCCAACTTGGAATTAATGCGCAATTTTAACATGCGCCGCACATGCAAATTATTATTTCTAAATAGGTAAAAAAATAAGCGCGCATTCGTTGCGCGCACCAGGTTCCTATATCTTACTTATACGCGATCGTAAGAATACATGAACGAATTTATATTGCAGACCGCCTAAAGAACAACAAAGTGGAGACCACAAGTTGGCCCGCGAATTTATTCCTAAATTGAGCGTATATGTATAGTTTCAATTTGTAAAACATAAAACGATGGCGCTTGATGGCCTGATGTGGATTGCTTTACTCGCTCGGTGATGGCTGCACGCTCTATCTTTTGTTTTTTTTTTCTCGCTTTCGATGCAGATACAAAGTTATGAACCATTTTCAATTAGCTTTGCGTCTTAACAAAAGAAAATAATTAGATATATATATATTATATGAGGGGAAGATATATATGTATATATAATATATACTTGTAACATGGGTTGTGCTCAGGCAGTGTATTTATAAACGACAGCAACAGGGAGCGGTGGCTGAATTCATGCACGCGTGTTACTTTTATATTATTGAGTTCTGCATACATTCAGATAGTAATAGACCACCTCCATCTCCTGCGTTTTTTTTCCTAGCCACTCTATTATCTGCTCTCACACACGCCCGCACGCCTGCACGCACATACACACAAACACACACACTCTCTCCCTCCTTTCGTCCTTCTCTCTTCTGCTATCGCTCTGCCCCTCTCGCTTTTCATCTCTCCTCACTCTCTTTATTGCTATCTGTCCCACCCATTTTCTCTCTTCTCATCGCCTACAGCCACGCAGCATGGCACGCGCAACGGCGCTCACTGTAGGATGCCAGCTCGCCACCTACAGATGCGAGCGCACCACACCACCGCGCAAGCTGCCCAAGCATGACGCCGCCACAGTGCGCGATCGGCTCGCTAACGTGAAGGCCATCGCTGCCTCACAGCGCGCCGGGCCAGGAACGTTAGTATACGTGGCGATCAATTGCGGCCGCGTACGACTCTCGCCGTCTATGTTACGCTACGCCACATTCCTACATATCCGCGCTAGGCAAACGACGACCGCGCCAAGTGGGAAATGTGTCGTAATTACATAGCTGCGATTAAATCAAGTTCAATTAATCAGGTTGCGCTCCGCGCTCTATGCACCGGCGTTTATATATATAGTGCGCATAAAAGTAGAGACGAGTGCTAGCGCCACGCGCGCAACCAGGCCACAATCTACAGAATAATGAAGTCGCGATCGCACATACGAGTAGGGGCTTCGATCTTGGCGTAGTGATTATGACGAGGATTAGTAACGAGTACATGAGCGCCGTTTCAGTTAGTTGCGCGTCTCGGCGCGCGTATGCGCGCATAAAATATCTGCCTCAGCGAGGAATTCCATCAGCAGCCCCGAGCCGTCTCAATTCCTAGACCAGTCGCGCGGCAGGCCCGCGACGCGTCCCCCCCCCCCCCTCGCTCCGCATCGACTCTTCCGCGCGTGTACCTATCTATATATAGTGGCTGCGTATGTGCGTACCATGCTCGCGGCGTGCTGTCTGCGCGCGCGCGTGATCCGTCCCTCTGTGTATGCGTACGTGCACACGTGCTCGTGCGCGCGCGCGTGGTCGCCCCCTCTGTGTATCTGTGCTGTATGCGTACGTGCACACGTGCGTGGCTGTGTGCGTTGCGTGGTGCGTGCGTGTGCGTGCGTGTGTGCGTAATGCGTACGTGCGTGTGTGCACGCGCGTCTGCTCCCTTGCTCTCTCTGAATCTCTCTCTCTCTTCTCTCTGGTGCGTGCGTGCGTGCGTGAGTGCGTGTGTGCGTGCGTGCGTGCGTGCGTGCGTGCGTGAACGCGTGTGTGAACGCGTGTGTGAACGCGTGTGTGAACGCGTGTGTGAACGCGTGCGTGTGTATGAGTATACCGAAGACACGCACACACAACGAGCGCGCGAGATAAACAACAAAAGAGCAGCGATGACAGCTTCACGTTGCAAGCTTGTGAGCGTCGGGGTATCGCTATCACCCCACCCCCACTTCCCCGGTACGCGACACAAGCGACACACAAAGCTACAATCAACTAATAGAGCGACAGTCGTAAACAAAGCGTGCGCGGGTGGATGGGGCGGCATGAAAATACAGGTCGGGCTGTTTGGCGGCACAATGAGCGCAATCAGAGCGGCGGAAAGGCAATTAGCTAAACTGGCTCACGCCATCGCGCGCCGGCCATCGATAGCCGCTCTCATCATGATTAGAAACGCTTCACGGACGAACACCAGCGTCAAGTGCGTGCGTGCACACGTGTGCGTGCGTGCGTGCGTGCGTGGGCGATGATCGATTGTGCTGTGTATTTCTAGGTAGAATGCGCATGCGCACGCGTGCCCTATCCGTCAGTCGTGCGTGCGTGCGTGCGTGGGCGATGATCGATTGTGCTGTGTATTTCTAGGTAGAATGCGCATGCGCACGCGTGCCCGATCCGTCAGTCGGTAAGTATGTCGGACCGTCACTCGCCTAGTTATTAGCGGGAACTCGCTCTTATTTGAACATGTGAATATTCAAATAGGAGAGCGACTCCTATGATTACGGTTTTTACGGCGGGCTGTACGCCACGTCTCATGCTACCGTCCCCTATAAAATATATTTACAGGGGTTCTTAACCTGTGGTCCATGGACCCCTTTGGAGGTCCGTGAACCAGGCGCATAACAATTTTGTGTTAATGTGCTTATGTGTTTTTTTTCTGGGGAGGGGTCCTAGTAGCTCTCACCAGATTTTCTCAAACGGGTCCATGACTCAAAAAAGGTTAAGAACCACTGCGTCTATATCCTGGTACCGCTGATGGAACAGCCACGACGCATTAGTATAAGCATCACCAACGTTAGCAGCGGATCAGTGCCGCGCCCCCTCAATCTAGCGTTATCAATCCCTATAGAGTTAAGCTAGTGTTCACGCAGAGCTGACGGTCGTTGTAGCAACAAACCACTGTATATGCAGTGTCTTTAGCCGGCCAGCATATAAGCAGCCCGATATTATTTCAAGAGTAAAATGTGAAGACTCGAATGTGATTATGGGGGGGGGGGGCGCTGTTGCGGCTCCGGCATCTCTGCGGAAAGCTGTAAATGTGAACAGGAGAAATTAAAGCGTCAGTTTAACAACATTCTTAATGGAGTTGCTATGTTATGATTTAAGATCGTTGACGCACGCATGCATGCACGGACATGCACGCACTCACGAGTACAAAAGAAAACACATTACCTTTCCATTACCATTCCCTACCTTTCTCCACCACTCCTGCCCTCACTACTTACCTCCACCACCCCTGATCTCACTACCTGCCCCCACTACCCCAACCCTCCTTACCTCACTCTACTACCCCTACCCGCCTCACCTCCCTCCACCACCCCTGCCACTCCTACGCGCCCACACTACTTTTACTTGCACTACCTGCCCCACTGGAAGTAGGCACTTCACAACCCGTCCGCATAACATCGTTTGGCGACATAGTCTCTCTCATGACAAGGTGACAGCCGGAAGCCGGATCAACAAGCGTGCGTACGTGCGTGCGTTATATATTATAGGCGCCTCGTAACGAGCTTAGCTTTCATTTCGACCAAATGCACAAATAATGGGCTTTCGCGGCGGATTAATCCGCATCCACTTGGAATTAATGCGCAATTTTAAATGCGCCGCACATGCAATTATTATTCGAAATAGGCTAAAGAAAATAGCGCGCATTCGTTGGCGCGCACCAGGTTCCTATATCTACATATACGCGATTCGAAGAATACATGACATTTATATATGCAGACCCTAAAGAAAACAAAGTGGAGACCACAAGTTGCCCCGCGAATTTATTCCTAAATTGAGCGTATATTATAGTTTCAATTTGTAAAACATAAAACGATGGCGCTTGATGGCTGATGTGATTGCTTTACTCGCTCGGGATGGCTGCACGCTGTCGCTTTCGATGCAGATACAAAGTTATGGAAACATTTTCAATTAGCTGCTCTTAACAAGAAAATAATATAGAATATATATATATATATATCAGGAGTATATATATATATATATATATTGTAACATGGGTTGTGCTCAGCAGTGTATTTATAAACCGACCGCACAGGGAGCGGTGCTGAATTCATGCACAGCGTGTTACTTTTATATTTATTGAGTTCTGCATACATTCAGTAGTAATAGACCAACCTCCATCTCTCGTTCCTCCACTCTATATCTCTCTCACACACGCCCGCACGCATGCACGCACATACACACAACACACACACTCTCTCCCTCTTTCGTCCTCTCTCTTTCTCTATCGCTCTCGCCCCCTCTCTCTTTCTCTCTCGCTTTCTCTCTCCCTCACTCTCTTTATCTCTATCTGTCCACCCATTTCTCTTCTTCTCTCCCATACAGCCACGCAGGCATGCACGCGCACGGACGCTCACTGTAGGATGCCAGCTGCCCACGCTACAGATGCGACCACCACCACCACCGCGCAGCTGCAAGCATGACGCCCACGTGAAGCCCATGATCGCTCGCTAGTGAAGCCATGCTGCCTCACAGCGCCGCCGCAGGACGTTATATACGTGCGATCATTGCGGCCCGTACGACTCTCCCGTCTATGTACCTAACCCACATTCCTACATATCCCGCTAGCAAACGACGACCGCGCCAAGCTGGGAAATGTGTAGGGTAATTACATAGCGCGATTAAATCAAGTTCAATTAATCAGGTTCGCTCGCGCTCTATGCACGGACGTTATATTATATAGTGCGCATAAGTAGAACGAGTGCTAGCGCACGCGCGCACCAGGCACAAATCTACAAATAATGAAGTCGCGATCGCACATACGAGTAGGGTTCGATCTGGTCCGTAGTGATTAATGACGAGGATTAGTAACGAGTAATGAGCGCGTTTCAGTAGTTGCCGTCTCCGCGCGCGTATGCCGGCATAACTATCTGCTCAGCGAGGAATTCATCAGCAGCCCGAGGTCTCAATTCTAACCAGTCGCGCGCAGCCGCGACGTCTCGCCGCATCGACTTTTCCGCGCGTGTACCTATCTATATATACGTACGTTCGTATGTGCGTACATGCTCGCGAGCGTGTGCGCGCACGCGCGTGTCCGCCCCTCTGTGTATCTGTGTATGCGTACGTGCACACGTGCGTGCGCGCGCGCGCGTGTCCGCCCCTCTGTGTATCTGTGTGTATGCGTACGTGCGTGTCCGCCCCTCTGTGTGTCTGTGTGTATGCGTACGTACGTGCGTGCGTGCGTGAGTGCGTGTGTGCGTGTGTGCGTGCGTGCGTGCGTGCGTGCGTGCGTGCGTGTGTGCACGCGCGTCTGTCCCTCTCTCTCTGAATCTCTCTCTCTCTCTCTCTCTGTGCGTGCGTGCGTGCGTGCGTGCGTGAGTGCGTGCGTGCGTGCGTGCGTGCGTGAACGCGTGTGTGAACGCGTGTGTGAACGCGTGTGTGAACGCGTGTGTAACGCGTGCGTGTGTATGAGTATACCGAAGACACGACACACAACGAGCGCGCGAGATAAACAACAAAAGAGCAGCGATGACAGCTTCACGTTGCAAGCTTGTGAGCGTCGGTATCGCTATCACCCCACCCCCACTCTCCCGGTACGCGAACAAGCGACACACACAAAGCTACAATCAAACTAAAGAGCGACAGTCGTAAACAAAGCGTGCGCGGTGTAGTGGGCGGCATGAAAATACAGGTCGGCGCTGTTTGGCGGCACAATGAGCGCAATCAAGAGCGGCGAAAGCAATTAGCTAAACTGCTCACGCCATCGAGCGCCGGCGCATCGATAGCCGCCTCTCATCATGATTAGAAACGCTTCACGGACGAACACTCAGCGTCAAGTGCGTGCGTGCATACGTGTGGCGTGCGTGCGTGCGTGGCGTGGGCGATGATCGATTGTGCTGTGTATTTCTAGGTAGACAAGCGCAATGCGCGACGCGTGCCCGATCCGTCAGTCGGTAAGTATGTCGACCGCACTCGCCTAGTTTATTAGCGGGAACTCGCTTCTTATTTGAAACATGTGAATATTCAAATAGGAGAGCGACTCTTATGATGATGGTTTTCTACAGCGGGCTGTACGCCACGTCTCAATGCTACCGTCCCTATAAAATATATTTACAGGGTTCTTAACCTGTGGTCCATGGACGCCTTTGGAGGTCCGTGAACCAGGGCATAACAATTTTGTGTTTATGTCTGTTATTGTTTTTTTTCTGGGAGGGTCCTAGTAGCTCTCACCAGATTTTCTCAAACGGGTCCCATGACTCAAAAAGATTAAGAACCACTGCGTCTATATCCTGGTACCGCTGATGGAAACAGCCACGACGCATTAGTATAAAGCATCCACAACGTTAGCAGCGGATCAGTGCCGCGCCCCCTCAATCTAGCGTTATCAATCCCTATAGAGTTAAGCTAGTGTTCACGCAGAGCTGACGTCGTTGTAGCAACAAACCACTGTATATGCAGTGTCTTTAGCCGGCCAGCAATATAAGCAGCCGATATTATTTCAAGAGTAAAATGTGAAGACTCGAATGTGATTATGGGGGGGGGGGGCGCTGTTGCGGCTCCGGCATCTCTGCGGAAACTGTAAATGTGAACAGGAAATAAATTAAAGCGTCAGTTAACAACATTCTTAATGGAGTTGCTATGTTATGATTTAAGATGTGCTTGACGCCGCCCGCGATGCATGCACGGACCGCACGCACCACCGAGTACAAAAGAAAACACAATTACCTTTCCATTACCATTCCCGTACCTTTCTCCACCAACTCCTGCCCTCACTATCTTACCTCCACCACCCCTGATCTCACTACACTGCCCCCACTACCCCAACCCTCCTTACCTCACTCTACTACCCTACCCGCTCACCCCTCTCCACCAGCCCCTTGCCACTCCTACCGCCCACACTACTTTTACTTGGCACTACCTGCCCCACTGGAAGTAGGCACTTCACAACCCGTCCGCATAACATCGTTTGGCGACATAGTCTCTCTGCATGACAAGGTGACAGCCGGAAGGCCGATGCAACAAGCGTGCGTACGTGCGTGCGGCGTGCGCACGTGCGTGCGTTCGTGCGCGTGTGAAAGCCTGCACAATTTTCTCAGATGAAACCCACCGCCGTCACTGCACGGT
>NW_014577148.1:490147-507647 GCF_000485595.1 Priapulus caudatus | reverse complement strand
ATTTATATTAAATTATGATTGTGCATCAATATATATAAATAAGGACATGTTATACGGCCCCTGTGTGCCAAATTCCATACAATCCGTAAAAACAGCACAAGTACAGGTTCTACAATATTTCCACAAAATGTTTGTTACCATGGCAACGATGACGTCCGCCCACACCAAATCACGATCTGGCAGGTATTCGGCTTAACATAACGCACGCTTCATGCCAAAATGCAGATGATCGCGAGATCGGGAAAAACTGCCCACCAGGTCCTGCGACCTTATGTGCACCTTTACCTTGATCTGATCATATTCTCTTCCGCTCTCTAACTTCAGCCCTCTAATTGACGCTAGCGCGCACTAAACTCATGGTATGATTACACATCTTGGGGAGCAGGTCTGTCGCAATACAAAACACCAACTGTCCTTGAACCTTTAGTTTTGACGCTACACGCTTACATTTCCTCTCGGCCTTCTAGGGTAACCAGATTCAATATCTTGCGCACATTCCTGAGGCACACAGTTGTCTAACCAAATCCTTGTCTTTGTGACTTATTTAACTTAACGCCCTTCTACGTCCTTACAGAGACATATCCATATCATAGCTAGATCACGCGGGGATACATGTAGTTGGCGACAACTGCCCGTTTCTAGTTTACTACTTATTTATGACTATTTATTATTACGAATTAATCATGCGCAGTTCACCTAACCAGAATTAGGAACGAATCGGTCGCCGTTCAGTGATTAACGTATAAAAGATTGAGCAGCATCGCCGTCCCCTGGTGCCAAACACGAAACCGTTTAGACGCAGTGAGCATGCGCTGCTGTTTTTTTTTTCTAGATAGACTAACGAGTTAAAACGTAGGTGCGCATGAGCGCAGCGCCAACGCACCGCCGTCTCCCAACACAGCAACGACACGCCTGGTTTTACTTTAACCCGGCGCGCCAGGTTTTACTTTATCCGGCGACCGGCGCCAGGTTTACTTTATCGCGCGCAGTTTACTCCGAGCGCAGGTTGTACTTGACCCGACGCGCCAGGTTGTACTTCACCCGACGCGCCAGGTTTAACTCAACCGCGAACCGCCAGTCTTAGACGCCGTTTAAATTAATATAACAGAACACGCCAGGTTTTACTTTAAGGATACTCTCAAGTTTAGGCAAAATTTTACCGATTTTTCATTTTCAATTTTATTCGATGGCCTAACCATGTGGCCACCTCCTACATGCTGCATCATCATATAAACGGTACTAGTGAACTGTCAGAGCGATTTGATGCCCGCGTACATGTGTAGCAAGCAGGCGGCTGCACGTCATGATGACGTCAGAGACATGAACAACCCAAACCCACGACAGATGGCGCTCCTTTGCTCTGGCTCAATTCCTACGCACTGCCGAAAAACACAAGCTGATTTCCGTAAGAATTCTTACGCTTTTTACTAGAGTTTTAGCAAAGCGACCCCGCTTATCTGTCCTAGTAATACGGTTGTAGCTTATCAAAGCTGCAGAGAATCCAACCATTTATTATGAGAAATTTAATAAAAAAATATGATATCGAACATAGTGCGCCATTTACTACTTCAAATCATAGCGTGTTTACTAAACGGCAACGTTCACGTATTTATCATGAATTTTTGGGATGATTGCCAATATAACCTAATCTACGAACATTCTTCTTGATACATTGGCGTATTCAGCTAAAACAGCTCTAATTTGTCCCCAAATAAACTGCCAAATGCATAGAAATTTCTAATGTTTTGTTCGACGGCGACTTCGCGCCGTTGATTGCCCATTTGCTGGATCCCCGGAGCTCCGCCCACTTTAAAAATAGTGCAGCATTGTGGCAGTGTATTATCCTGAGTGATGGAGGGCACTGCATTGGCAGTTTTTGGACTACAACACGATATTCCACTTAAGCGTATCATTCAGCGTTAACCCTGCTACAGCTGGTCATTACATGTATTCATGTACATTCATGTACATCTACTGGATCAAAACATATACCCACCGCCCAAAATAGTTCTATACACCACTCTGCAACACACCTCACTGTAGTGCGGTACACAGGCGCGCGTATTGTTGACATATTAGCTTTGTGACGTCAGATGAACGGCAAATTGGCGCGTTTCTGCGATAGTAACCTCGGTAATTCTCAGAAATTTCTGAGGTGGCATGAAGCATTTACCAATTTAGTGGTGTGCAGTTAATTGTTTATAAACAAAAATAACACCAAAATAAAAAAAGACAAAGCGAACATGCCCCCGCTCTGATTTCACTTGCCCGAGCAACGCAAGTCCAGCGAAACGAAGCGAACATATGGCCCCGCTGTGTATTTCGGTTGGGCTCGAGCAACGAAGTCCAAGTGAAATCAGCGAAGCGAACCATGCCCGCTCTGTATTTCGCTTGCTCCGAGCAACGAAGTCCAGCGAAGTCCACCAAACGAAGCGAACATACTCACAGTCTCAATGTTGCTTACTCGAGCAACGAAGATCCAGCGAAGTCGCAGCGAAACGAAGCGAACATGGCCGCACTCTGTATTTTGCTGCTCGAGCAACGAAGTCCAGCGAAGTCCAGGCGAAACGAAGCGAACATGGCCCCACTCTGTATTCGCTTGCTTGAGCAAACGAAGTCCAGGCGAAGTCCAGTGAAAACGAAGCGAACATACCCATGCAGTCTCAATGTTGCTTACTCGAGCAACGAAGTCCCAGCCGAATTCCAGCGACAAACGAAGCGAACATGGCCCTTCTGTGTATTTCGGTTGCTCGAGCAACGAAGTCCAGGCGAAACGAAGCGAACATGGCGCCCCGCTCTGTATTTCGCTTGCTCGAGGCAACGAAGTCAAACGAAACAAAGCGAACATACCCCCAGTCTCATTGTTGCTTGCTCCCTCTATATACCCTATATAACCCCGCGCCTTGATATCTATTTCATATATAACCTCCCCTTGATATCTAATTGATATCGCGATCCCCCCCTCCCTGAATATCTATCTTCATATCTAACCCCCTGATCTATCTAATGATATCGACGTCCACTCCCCAGCCTTTATATCTCTTTTATCATCACGACATTAATGACATTAAAGTTGGGAACGCATCCCTAATGGAGCTCACCGCGCGACATTCTTCTCACTCTGTCCCAATATGATGGAGTGTAATACTGCATCGTATTAACCGTAAGATCTGGTACGCCGGTCCCACCTCTCGGCTTAGTTACGATCCGATGGGCGAGTAATCGAGGTGGAGGCGAGTACTGCATCTAGCGTTTAGCCCATCTGTGCACACTATCAGCCATGCTATCATCACCACTCCACCTGCGAGGTAAGGACTATTTAATAGTTGTGCCTTAATGCAAAAACAGCACAGTTTTCGCGTAAGTGTCTATTGACATGTAGATTCTCCCCGACCCGTACAGAACGCATATATCGAGAAATCAAGAGCATCTCATATAAGATATGGCGCGTCATACGTCTGTTCTCAACGTAAGTTTGCATCTGCAGAATTTCACTGTTGAAAATTTAAAGTCTCGTCCACGAGTCACAACAAGTACCATCAAGCACGAGCTCAGGTCCTTTGTTAACAGTCAACAAATCCATGTTTAACCCCCCGTCTGAGGTGTCAAAGCAAGGTTAATGCAGACACTTAATCTCTTCGACGTCAGAGGAAAGCACATTTCATGGCCTTTCAAACTAAAGCCATAAAAAATGCTGTCACCTCACTCGCCGCTGCAACAAAAAGTTTTCGCAATCGCCGTCACACCCCATGTCCTCAGAAATGTCTAAAAATGTTCTGCCCTGTGCCCCACTATTATGAACCTGATTGACCTGCTGACCCGCTCTCCTGTAATTTGCTGCGCACAGTGATGGCGTTTTCTACCTATTGTGATGCTTATACACGTCCCGACTTATCACGAGCCTAGGTCGAGCCGTTTAGATTTGTGCCGCAATTACTGCCATTTCCCTATACCTTTAAGTTAAGGAGTGAAATTTCCCGCCTTCTTTACACCTCTTAACCTTATGACCTCCCAGCTTCGACATCCCAACTCGTTTTCGGATTACCCCCCCACGTCCCGAATATCGTGACCGTACGTGCGAGCGGTTAAGATTTGTGCCCACTGTTGACGGACGGACGGACTGGACCGCTCGGACGCTCGTGACGAACGGACGCATCATAAGCGATTCTACAAGCCTGCATATCTGACTAATGTCAGATGAAGGGCTAAATAAACGATGATTTTCGTCGTTTCGAATTTTCTGACATAAGTACCCGATGTATAAATGAAATATTCTCTGTGATTACAACTCGAATAATTTAATCTTTTACACTTCGTTTAAACTGGTAACATATTGTTAAAAGAAGTGCGTAGGGATATGTTATTAAGTGGCGATATTTTTATTAGTTACTGTCCTCTTTATTCGCGCATAAACATTGTTCGAATTCTAATACACCAGACAACTTGGATTTTTAAGCAGTTTTTTTCCAGGTTTCTTGGTAATATGAAAATTTAAAGAAAAAAATCACAGAAACGCAGCTATTTTTGGTCGCATATTGTAGCTTAACATGAGGCCAAAATGTTGTTCTCCTCACTCTTTCTGTAGTTGAGAAATGTCCAAAATACCATTTTTACATAAAAATTCAAAAATTTGTGTGGTAACACTACTTAGGTGCTGGAAATTTCATTAACTTTTTTGGCGCTTGAGCATAGAGATATATCTGCTCTAAAATAAAACAAGTGATTGATTCGATTCATATCGCCCAAATAACGCTTAATCTTCACTAGAGGCAATACCCGTGCAAAAGGTGGAGAGTATCCTTAAACACCGACCGCGCCGGTTTTTACTCTAAACTAAGACCGGCCAATGTTTTACTTTGATGCCGACGCGCCAGGTTTTACTTTTAACAGCCGATGAGAGATAACAAACGCGGGAAGATGGCAGCTAATTAAATCATCCGAACCCAATGATAAAAAAAGCCGCAAGCCGCATCTGTGACGCTGAATCATTTACAGAGGCGTGGGCAGACAGCCGCAGACAGCGGCGGCGACGACGACGCGGCGGGCGGCGGAGCGGGGGGGGGGCAGGAATAGAATCGCTGATGAATTCTCTTACCGCTTCGCCGGGCTTCTTCTGCTATTCTGGAGATAATCCTGGAGAACTGATTGCCTCCCGCTTACGTCATAAATCATTCCGTAAATGAACCGACAAACCGGCTTTCAGCTGTTGCGTCAGAAACACTGAGATCGCGGTGGTGCAGCGGTCGCGGTGGTGGCAGCGGTCGCGGTGGCGGGTAGTTCGCGCAAAACGTTTTATGGGCGAGGCAGTGTGTGTGGCGTGCGTGCGTGCGTGTGCGTGCGTGCTGTGCGTGCGTGCGTGTGTGTGTGTGTGTGTATGTGTGTGTGTGGTGTGTGTGTGTGTGCAATGTGGTGTGTGTGGTGGGGGGAGGGCGAGCGCGTGTGTGGCTGTAGTCGGTTTAGAAATGTAGGTGGGGCAGGTGGAGTCTGGGGGAGGGATGTACACATGATAATTTTCTTTACATTCATACTAAATTTACTTTCATTTATAACAATTCCTTGTATTTGAATAATATGCAATAAACATGTAAGAATAATACTACTAATATAATGATGAATAATAATAATAGAGACTGTCTGAGCGAAACAAGCCATTACCAGAATTGCGTGTTATATGCGGTATGAGAGCCAGTCACAAAAAGCCTCGTTTACACAGACCTCTGCGAGACAATGCGAAATAAACAATGCAATGCGCACTAACTGCCGATAAAATACGTAGACTGGTCCGCGCTCGACAGTTCCACTCGCGCATTGCATTGTTTATTTCGCATTGTTCGCTTGATTGTTTAAAGCAGCTCGCAGCTCGCAAATACCGTATTTCTGGAAGCCGCGGGAATCAGCGTGTGAACGCTCGCCGCGGTATTTGTCCTCAGATTCGGTATTTCGCAAATACCGTATTTCATAAATACGAGGTCTCGTGTGAACGAGGCTATTGATTCAGAGCTCTGCAGCTGCTACGCCGAAGCTATGTAAAAGCTAGCATGTGTTCGTCACGAACCGAGTGTTCCCTTGACACGCAGAACTTTGCATTTTATACCGAATATGGGTTAGATGAGTTACTGGCTGGTTTTGCGCAGGGAAAAGAGTTAAAAGCTTAAAATGACTGTCTGCATGATGCAGAGAATGGTGCGCTCTGGCTGGTGGAAATTTTGCCAAATTAGGCTAAGGGTTAGTGGGCCTAGCACTTCTCGTAATAGTGTGAACCAGGACACGCCCCTGTAAAAAGCGGAAGCCGGCCGACTTCAAGCGTTAAGCATTCTCTGGTTAGCCAGAAAAACAAGACAAGAGCCGCAGAGCGTCTGGGCTCATCTGAGGTCTGTTGCTACGGTTATAAACGTAACATTTCAGTCGTGCGTAGTGACAACTTTGTTAGGCGCAGATATGCAGATACGCAGTTGCGTACACATCATTTCAGCAAAACATTTTGTTACTGCAGAGAAAGAGAGCGAGAGAGAGGAAGAGAGAGAGAGAGGCGAAAGAGAGAAAGAGAGAAAGAGAGAGAGAGAGATAGAGCGGGCAAGAGGAGAGAGAGGGAGAGAGTCAGTCAGAGTAAATTGTTTATAAACAAATAACACCCACGCGGCGCGCTACTGCATCAGTTACGTCATCGATTGAAATGTACATTCCGATTTCGCCGACGGCGCCCAAACTTTCGACGAAGATGGCGGGCAGAGGTAAGGCAGACGCACGTATAACGTACAGATTTCTTCAATGTCGGAGAGGATCAACACATTTCGACTGACAGTCAACCATCGGGCACTGCAGCGTCCACAAGCCAGCATGCTCCACCATATCCCGACATTGCACACTACTGTAACGTCGACGGAGAGAGCCATGCCAAGGACAATACAAAACTGGTAAATTTTCATTGGTAGGTTTGACGATTCATTTCTGCAATTACTTATCTCAAGATTGGTTAAACTGAAGTTAAGAAAGTAATTCTTTCTGCACTTTTGAGCGCAATATACATTTGACCTATCCTGCCAGGACATTCTTCTCACTCTGTTCCGATAGATGGAGTGCATACTGACTAGGTGCAGGAAATAGATAATCCGAACTAGTTGCTACCTTCGTTTAGCCCATGCTCTGATACTATCAGCCACCCACCTGCGAGGTAGGCCTATTTATAGTTGGCCTTAATCAAAAACAGACGTTTGCGTATGTGCTATTGACATTGTATTCCCAACGTACAGAATCTCATATAGAGAATGAAGTTCATATATGATTTGAGGCGCGTAAACGTTGTTCAAGTAAGTTTTGCATGCAGAATTTCACTGTGAAATTTAAGTCTTCCACGATCAGACAAGTACCATCAAACACAGTTCACTCCTTAACAGTTGTTAACAGTCAACAAATCCATGTTTAACCCTCCTCTTGAGGGTCAAAAGGTTATCAGATACTTACTCTTCGCACGTCAGTGGAAAGCACATTTCATGGTCCTTTCAATAAAGTGATAAAAATGGTAGGTCAGAGATGAAACAAAAAAGTTTTTCGCTCTGTCCATTACGCCATGTCCTCAGAAAATGTCTGATATCTGACCTTTCCCCCACTGCCCTTTGCCTGTGACCTACAATTTCGCACTGGTGATGGGTTTCCTGCCCATCACACTATACACCGAATATTAAGAGCATAGGTCGAGCCGTTCAGATTTGTGCCACAATTCCGTATTTCCTCCTATACCTTAAGTTAAGGGGGAAATATTCCCCCTCCGTTTACACATCTTGACCTTTGACCTTTGACCCCCAGCTTCGACATCCCATCTCGTTTTCGAATCCCCCCCCGACGTCCCGAATATCGTGACCGTACGTCGAGCGGTTAAGATTTGTGCCCAACTGTTGACGGACACACGGACACACGTATGGCAAGCATTTTGTATCATAATTCGAGAAACCAAGTTTCCTCGCACGAAACCAGGTTTCGTGCTCACAAAACCTAGTTTCTTGCTCAAGAAACCAGGTTCCTTGCCATAAAACTAGGTTTCATTGCATGAAACCTGGTTTCTAGCCCTATAACCGCAGTTATAGCGGGAATCTTAGTTTCTTGAGCAAGAAACTAGGTTTTGGGAACAAGAACCTAGGTTTCAGCAAGAAACCCACTTTCAACCGCGCCATTTGCATCATAATTCGAGAAACCAGGTTTCGTGCTCACAAAACCTAGTTGCATGGTACAAAACCTAGTTTCTAGCCTTATAACCCCAGTTATAGCAAGAATCCTAGTTTTGGGAGCAAGAACCCAGGTTCCAGCGCGCCATTTGTATCACAACTTGAGGAATACAAGTTTCCTATCTCAAACCATAGTTTCGAGCGACGAAACCTAGTTTCGTCATTGCTAGAGCACGTATCTAGGATTCGTGCCGCGACGCGTAGCGGGGAGAAATGGCAAAATAGTGCGGGAGATTTATGTTTTCTTATATTGACTAAGCACGGCGAACATCTTCTCATTTTAATCACTCTCATACATTTAATAGTACAGCATATTTAATTTATTTATACAATATTTAATTAATTGGACTATGCTGACGTCACGCTCAGGATTACGAATCCTAGATACGGGCCCTAGCAACGACAAAACTAGGTTTCGTCGCTCGAAACTCGGTTTCGAGCTACGAAACTGGGTTTTGAGATCTGAAACTGGGTTTTGAGCGTAGAAACTAAGTTTCAAGCTCTGAAACCTAGTTTCCTGACTGGAAACTTAGATTCTAGCCACAAAAGTTTCCTGCGAGGAATCTTGGTTTCTTGAATTATGATACAAATGGCGCGGTTGAGTGGGTTTCTTGAGCAAGAAACTAGGTTTTGTGAGCAAGAAACTAGGTTTTGTGCGAGGAAACTTGGTTTCTCGAATTATGATACATAATGCTTGCCATACACACGGACACACGGATCACGGACGGACGCTCATGTGATTCTACAAGCTGCATCTGACTTCGTCAGATGAGCTAAAAACGTAGGCGCGTGAATGAATGAAGCCATACATCTTGTATAATTTCGTTACGAAGCGCAGCTTAGACGAGCCTTCCGGTCGTATATCTGCCGCTGTTACGAATAACTTGCCCGATATGCGCATATCCGTACGTGTGCGGGGACGAATCTCACCGTGTGCGGGGTCGAATTACGGGTTTTCAGTCTCGCGAGTCGGCGAGGAAAATATCTATCGTGTTTGTACCAAAGCCCAGAAGGCTCATGCGAAATGCGAAACGCGAAATGCGAAATCTGTAGCAACCAATCCAAGAATGTGTTGGTCTTGACGAATCGCATGGCCAGTATTAATTACTACAAAGACAAAGATGGCGGCCATCTCGATTACAAACAATGAGGTGTGACGACTAATAGGACGTCTACTGTACTGCTCTACGCCTCAAAAAAACCTTCGAAGACGGGTAACATGCTAGTGCTATTGAATTAAAGATTTTATAACAAGTTTATCCAACGTAAACCCACGATTTTCAATGAATGTGAAGGTGAATTGTTTACCCTCATTGTTTGTAATCGAGGATTTTTGCACAAGGGAGAAATTACTCCCTGCACCGGCCATATGAGATCTCGGATATCGCGCCTCGCGTTAACCTGCGAGAGGTGATGTTTTTTTTAAAATTAAATGTATTAGTGTTAATTAAATTTAATTAGGGTTAAGGTTAGGGTTAGGGTTATCGTTAGGGTTAGGGTTAGGGTTAGGGTTAGGGTTAGGGTTAGGGTTATCGTTAGGGTTAGGGTTAGGGTTAGGGTTAGTCAGAAACGGAGTCGAGGTTGGGAGTAATGTCTGTCCGGCGACCAACCTGTAATCGAGATGGCCGCCATCTTTGTCTTTGTAGTAATTAATACCGGCCATGCGATTCGTCAAGACCAACACATTCTCTGATTGGTTGCTTCAGATTTCGCATTTCACCTTAGACCTCGTAATCTTCATCTCGGATTTTGCATTTCGCATTTCGCAGTTCGCATGAGCCTTCTGGGCTTTCGTATGTTTGATAATTTTGGTCTCGCGAGGCTGAAAGCTTGACGACTTAAACGAATAACTTGACCGATATGCGCATATGCGTCCGTGTTACATGTACCGTTCAGTGATGCAGAATCGCACACCGTCCATCGACTCTCTCACAGTAAGCGCGTCGCTATGTGGCGCTGCTGGCGGTGTGAGTGTGTGTGTGTGTGTGTGTGTGTGTGTGTGTGTGTGTGTGTGTTACGTGCGTGCGTTCGTGCGCGTGTGAAGCCTGCCACAATTTTCTCAGATGAAACCCACCCGCCGTCACGTGCACGGTCGGCGGACAATGACAGGTGTGTGGGCGACGCACGTAATATTAGCGATCGCGCTCAACATGTAATACTAGCACGCCGCTGCAGCCTGAGTCACAGGAAACGCGCGGCGCGCAGGTATAGCACAAGCTGCACCGGATCCGTCACACAGGGTACAACAAGAAGCCTCATGCATATGTCTATGTATATATGTATATGTATGAATATGTATGTATATATATATATATGCAAGCGAAAACATGCAGTAGTCATGGCAAGCGTCAGCGTATGTTTTGTTGTTAGTAAAATAGGCGGGCGAAATGCTCTGGTGGCACAGCCTGGTAATAAAGCACAACCTGGTAGGCCTAATACAGCTAATTGCATGGATGCAACACGACAGCGAACAACAAGCGATGCCAAATCTCCACCGTGACTACGCAAACCCACTCTGACATGTGAAACGCTATACGTTTATTGAAATTTTACTTTCATCGCAAGTAATGAAAAAGTGGGAATTGAGGGGAAAACAACAAGCAAACTAGATATTGGCTTCTTCTGCAACACCACACCGTTCTCCATCCATTTCTTTTTACAACCATCCATATACAGTAAAAACCCGCGTATAAGAACCTAGTGATTAAGAACCTGTTTTAGCTTAAAATTTTAAACAGATTCTTATTTCATAAAATTCAGTTAACACTTAAAAATTCATAAATCAACTAAAAACAAGCTCTATCGGGCATAGATTGTTTTAAAACAATATAGTTTTGTTTTTTGATGTTTATTAGGTATAAAGGGCATAAAAAGAAATAAGATAACCTAGAATAGGCTTTGCATTTGTCTAGATTGCAATCATTTAGACATAATTATATATATATTTTATATAAACAATGAACCGCACCAATATTCTACCAGCAACAAGCACTTTTTTCTTAAGAAAATAAGAACCTATTTAAGAACCTATACAGCCTAATTTCCCAGTAAACACCAATTATATAAGAACCTTTTTTAGGCTAACTATGCAGGTTCTTTTACGCGGGTTTTTACTGTATTACACCGCTCCACACTATGTTCTCCCACAGTCATCTTATATTGCATCTATAGTATGCACATCGCTGCTTGCTACTATCAGTCACAACATCTCAGCTTATGTACATCAACAGCTCTCAATTATAGCAAGTCATTCTTGCACAACAGAGTTTAACTATCCATCAACTGCAAGACTGTAAGCAACAACTCCTGTTCTATCAAACAAAATTGTTTTTATTCACTACTGTTCCTATTATTGTTGGCTGCAGCTCTCTCCCTCTCCCCCCCCTCTCTCTCTCTCTCTTCTCTCTCGCTCTCATACACACAATACACCCCGGCACAACACCACACCCAACACACCACAGCTCAACCGGCCAGCAGCGCAACATGCGCGACGCGCTTATGGAGAGAGTCGATGGACGTTGGGCGATTCTGCAATCAACTGACGGTACATGTAACACCGGACGGCATAAGGCGCATATCGTCCAAGTTATCGTTTAGATTCGGCAAGCCTTCAGCCTCGGAGACAAAAAAATACAAACATACGAAAGCCCAGAGGCTCCAATGCGAAACTGCAAATGCGAAATGCAAAATCCGAGATGAAGGATACAGTCTAATGGTGAAATGCGAAATCTGAAGCAACCAATACAAGAATGTGTTGGTCTTGACGAATTCGCATGGCCGGTGATAATTACTACAAAGACAAGAGGCGCCATTCTCGATTACAGGTTGGCTCGCCGACACAGACATTACTGCCAAGCCTCGACTCCCCGTTTCTGACTAACCCTAACCCAACCCTGAACCGCCTAAACGACAACGCCTAACCCTAACCTTAAACCTCTAATAAAATTTATTAATCACTACATACATTTTAATTTTAAAAAAACTCACCTCTCGCAGTATAACGCGAGGCGCGATATCCGAAGATCTCATAATTGTCCGGTGCAGGGAGTAAATTCTCCCTTGTGCAAAAATCCCTCGATTAGACAAACAATGAGGGTAACAATTCACCTTCACATTCATTGAAAATCGGTGGTTTAAGTTGGATAAACTTGTTAAAATCTTTAATTCAAATAGCACTACATGTTACGCTCCTTCGAAAGGTTTTTTGAGGCGTAGAGCGCAGTACATGTAGACTCTATTCAGTCGATCCACATACCTCATTGTTTTGTAATCGAGATGGCGCGCATCTTTGTCTTTGTAGTAATTAATACCGGCCATGCGATTCGTCAAGACCAACACATTTCTTGGATTGGTTGCTACAGATTTCGCATTTCACATTTCCGCATGAGCCCCGTTCTGGCTTTTCATCAAACACGATCGGAATATTTTCCTCGCCGCCTCCGCGAGACCCCGAAACGCCGTAATTCGACCCCGCCGCACACGGGTGAGATCGTCCCGGCACACGTACCGGATATGCGCATATCGGGCAAGTTATTCGTAACCGGCGAGCAAGATATATCGACGGAAGGCTCGTCTAAGCTGCCTTCGTAACGAAATTATACAAGATTGTATGGCTTCATTCATGTCACGCGCCTACGTTTTTAGCTCATCTGACGAAGTCAGATGGCAGCTTGTAGAATCACATGAGCGTCCGTTCCGGTGATCCGTGTGTCCGTGTGTATGGCAAGCATTATGTATCATAATTCGAGAAACCAAGTTTCCTCGCACAAACCTAGTTTCTGCTCAAGAAACCCACTCAAACCGCGCCATTTTGTATCATAATTCAAGAAACCAAGATTCTTCGGCAGGAAACTTTTGTGCTAGAATCTAAGTTTCCAGTCAGAGGAAACTAGGTTTCCAGAGGCTTGAAACTTAGTTTCTACGCTCAAAACCCAGTTTCAGATCTCAAAACCCAGTTTCGTAGCTCGAAACCCAGTTTCCGAGACGAAACCTAGTTTTGTCGTGCTAGGGCCCGTATCAGGATTGTAATCCTGAGCGTCGACGTCAGCATAGTTCAGCCACTTGGGCCACTGCTCAGTAAATACTATGAAATAACATACTAGTTAGGCTAATTAATTAAATATTGTAATAAATAAATTAAATATGCTTACTATTAAATGTAATGAGAGTGATTGAAATGAGAAGATGTTTCGCTCGTGCTTAGTCAATATAAGAAACATAAATCTCCCTGCACTATTTTGCCATTTCTCCCGCTACGCGTCTTAGCGTCGTGCTACGCGTCGGCGGCACGAATCCTAGATACGTGCTCTAGCAATGACGAAACTAGGTTTCGTCGCTCGATAACTATGTGTTTGAGAAAGGAAACTTGTATTCCTCAAGTTGTGATACAATGGCTGCGCTGGAACCTGGGTTCTTGCTCCCAAAACTAGGATTCTTGCTATAACTGGGGTTATAAAGGCTAGAAACTAGGTTTTGTACCATGCACTAGGTTTTGTGAGGCACGAAACCTGGTTTCTCGAATTATGATGCAAATGGCGGGTTGAAAGTGGGTTTCTTGCTGAAACCTAGGTTCTTGCTTTCCCAAACCTAGTTCTTGCTCAAGGAAACTAAAGATTCCCGCTATAACCTGCGGTTATAGGCTAGAAACCAGGTTTCATGCAATGAAACCTAGTTTTATGGCAAGGAACCTGGTTTCTTGAGGCAAGAACTAGGTTTTGTGAGCACGAAACCTGGTTTCGTGGCGAGGAACTTGGTTTCTCGAATTATGATACAAAATGCTTGCCATACGTGTGTCCGTGTGTCCGTCAACAAGTTGGGGCACAAATCTTAACGCTCGACGTACGGTCACGATATTCGGGACGTCGGGGGGATCGTGAAAAGGACTCGGGATGACCAATTTGGGGTCAAGGGTCAAAGGTCAAGATGTGTCAACGGAGGGGGAATATTTCCGCCCTTAACTTAAGGTATAGGAGGAAATACGGAATGTGGCACAAATCTGAACGGCTCGACCTATGCTCTTAATATTCGGTGTATAGTGTGATGGCAGGAAACCCATCCACCAGTGCGAAATTGGAGGTCAAAGGGCAGTGGGGAAAGGTCAAGATATCAGACATTTTCTGAGGACATGGCCTAATGGACAGAGTGAAAACTATTTTTGTTTGCAGCGCTGACCTACCATTTTTATCACTTTATTGAAAGGACCATGAAAATGTGCTTTCCACTGACGTGCGAAAGAGTAAGTATCTGATAACCTTTTGACCCTCAAGAGGAGGGTTAAACATGGATTGTTGACTGTTAAACAACTGTTTTAAGGAGTGAAACTGTTTTTGATGGTACTTGTCTGATCGTGGAAGATTAAATTTCACAGTGAAATTCTGCATGCAAACTTTACTTGAACACGTTTACGCGCCTCAAATCATATATGAACTTCATTCTCTATATGAGATTCTGTACGTTGGGAATATACAATGTCAATAGCACTTACGCAAACGTCTGTTTTTGATTAAGGCAACTATAAATGGCTACCGTAGCGACATCGGCAGGTGGGTGGCCTGATAGTATCAGAGCATGGGCTAAACGAAGGTAGCAACTAGTTCGGATTATCTATTTCCTGCACCTAGTCAGTATGCACTCCAATCTATCGGAACAGAGTAGGAGAAGAATGTCCTGGCAGGATAGGTCAAATGTATATTGCGCTCAAAAGTGAGAAAGATTACTTTTCTTAACTTCAGTTTAACCAATCTGAGATAAGTAATTGCAGAAATTAATCGTCAAACCTAACCAATGAAAATTTGCCAGTTTTGTACTGTCGCTTGCATGGCTCTCTCCGTCCACGTTACAGTAGTGTGCAATGTCGGGATATGGTGGAGCATGCTGGCTTGCAGAGCCGGATGGTTGACTGTCAGTCGAAATGTGTTGATCCCTCCGACATTGAAGAAATCTGTACGTTATACGTGCGTTCTGCCTTACCTCTGCCCGGCCAATCTTCGTCGAAAGTTTGGACGCACGCCGTCGGCGAAATCGGAGATGTACATTTCAATCGATGACGTAACTGATGCAGTAGCGCGCCGCGTGGGTGTTTATTTGTTTATAAACAATTTACTCTGACTGGCTCTCCCCTCTCTCTCCTCTTGGCCCGCTCTATCTCTCTCTCTCTTTCTCTCTTTCGCCGCTCTCTCCTCTCTCTTCCCTCTCTCTCGCTCATCTTTCTCTGCAGTAACAAAATGTTTGCTGAAATGATGTTGTCGACTGCGTATCGCGGATATCTGCTGCGCCTAACAAAGTTGTCACTACGCACGATTGAAATGTTACGTTTATAACCGTAGCAACAGACCTCAGATGAGCCCAGACGCTCTGCGGCTCTTGTCTTCGTTTTTCTGGCTAACCAGAGAATGCTTAACGGCTTGAAAGTCGGCCGGCTTCCGCTTTTTACAGGGGCGTGTCCTGGTTCACACTATTACGAGAAGTTGCTAGGCCCACTAACCCTTAGCCTAATTTGGCAAAATTCCACCCGCGCAGAGCGCACGATTCTCTGCATCACTGCAGACAGTCATTTTAAGTTTTAACTCTTTTCCCTGCGCAAAACCAGCCAGTAACTCATCTAACCCAATATTCGGTATAAAATGCAAAGTTCTGCGTGTCAAGGGAACACTCGTTCGTGACGAACACATGCTAGCTTTTACATAGCTTCGGCGTAGCAGCTGCAGAGCTCTGAATCATAGCCTCGTTCACACGAGACCTCGTATTTATGAAATACGGTATTTGCGAAATACCAGAATCTCGAGACAAATACGCGGCCGAGCGTTTCACGACGCTGATTAGCGGCTCCAGAAAGTACGGTAATTTGCGAGCTGCGAGCTGCTTTAAACAATCAAGCGAACAATGCGAAATAAACAATGCCAATGCGCGAGTGAACTGTCGAGCGCGAGACCCAGTCCTACGTATTTTATCGGCAGTTAGTGCGCATTGCATTGTTTATTTCGCATTGTCGCTGATTGTTTAAAGCAGCTCGCAGCTCGCAAATACGCGTATTTCTGAGCCGCGAATCGCGTGTGAACGCTCGGCCGCGTATTTGTCTCAGATTCGGACTTTCGCATACCGTGGATTCATAAATACGAGTCCGATCTCGTGTAAACGAGGCTTTTTGACTGGCTCTCATACGCATATAACACGCAATTCTGGTAATGGCTTGTTTCGCTCAGACAGTCTCTATTATTATTATCATCATTATTATTAGTAGTATTATTCTTACATGTTTATTGGCATATTATTCAAATACAAGGAATTTGTTATAAATGAAGTAAATTTAGTATGAATGTAAAGAAAATTATCATGTGTACATCGCCTCCCCAGACTCCACCTGCCCCACCTACATTTCTACGACTACAGGCCACAACACGCGCTCCGCCCCCTAGCCCCAGCACACACTCACATGCACACACACACACCACACACACACATCACACAGCACATCACACAGACGCGACGCACGCCACGCACGCACGCACGACCGCACGCAACGCACGCACAACCACAGCTGCCTCCACTAAACGTGTTTGCGCGAACTACCCGCACCGCGACCCGCTGCACCACCGCGACCGCTGCACCAACCGCGATCTCAGTGTTTCTGACGCAACAGCTGAAAGCCGGTTTGTCGGTTCATTTACGGAATGATTTATGACGTAAGGCGGAGGCAATCAGTTCTCCAGGATTATCTCCAGAATAGCAGAAGAAGCCCGGCGAAGCGGTAAGAGAATTCATCAGCGATTCTATCCTGCACCCCCCCGCTCCGCCGCCGCCGCCGTCGTCCGTCCGCCGCCGCTGTCTGCGCTGTCTGCCCACGCCTCTGTAAATGATTCAGCGTCACAGATGCGGCTTGCGGCTTTTTTATCATTGGGTTTCGGATGATTTAATATGCTGCCATCTTCCCGCGTTTTGTTATCTCTCATCGGGTTAAAAGTAAAACCTGGCGCGTCGGATCAAAGTAAACATGGCGCGTCTAGTTTAGAGTAAAACCGGGCGCGTCGGGTTAAGGATACTCTCCACCTTTTGCACGGGTATTGCTCTAGTGAAGATTAAGCGTTTATTGGCGAATGAATCGAATCAATCACTTGTTTTTATTTATAGAGAGGAGATATATCTCTATGCTCAAGCCAAAAAAGTTAAGTGAAATTTCCAGCACCTAAGTAGGTTACCACACAAATTTGAATTTTTATGTAAAAATGTATTTTGGACATTTCTCAACCACAAGAAGAAGAGTGAGCATAACAACATCTTTTGCA
>NW_014577148.1:482574-487574 GCF_000485595.1 Priapulus caudatus | reverse complement strand
GGTGTTAGCAAGCGCCGTCGACGCTTTTTTTTACACCCTAACGAACGTCACTCACGGGATGTAGCCAATCACGGGACAGCGATTCCGATGGTAACTTTCGCACATTCAGCCAGACCACGCTAATAGAATGAGTGAGCTTCCCTGCGCACAGTGCCCAATGTAACAACATATATATATATATATATATATATATATATATATATATATATATATATATATATATATATATATACCAAAGTTCTCGCGCTCGCAAGCTTACACACTAAAGACCCAGCCGAAATCTCGCTCTTGAAGTGCACACATAATAAAACCAACAGCAATCCTGCCCTTGAAGCGCACACACTAAAACAAGCACACATCTCGCCTTTAAAACGCACATACATGAATACGAGCAGATATCTTGCCTTTGAAGCGAACCGAAACATCGCCCTTGAAGCACACATACACTGAAACCACTATATTTAAGCATCAGGGTTCATAGTAGTAAGACACATGTTGAAATAAGGACTTATAAGACCCTTTCTGGAGGCCAAAATAAGACTTTTTTACGCGATTTCTGATAGATCACCGACTATTAAAGTACACTAATAATATTTATATACACAATTGCACAGCAGATTTAATTATTCCGTATTATATATACAACAATACTGCAAAAAATAAAGACTATTAAGTACTTTTCTAAGATTTCACCAAAAATAAGTACTAATAAGGGCCCTTATTTTATTTTTGGCAAAATAAGTACTTATAAGACTTTGGAAGACCCGCTACGAACCCTAAGCATGCCCCAGAAGAAAAGAATTAATACGCATGCACACGTACAGCGCACGCGCCAAGTAACCTAAGCAGTAAGCACCGAGTGACCCACGCGCCTCATTAGTGTGATGTTATAGGTGAGTATATAATCACATGTTCAGGGTAACGGCCTGTATTCGGGATAGCTGCATGGCTGTGGTGCTTTGCCGACCTGCGAAAGCCCACCGCACGCTCTCAGACATCTAACACCAGCATCCGTCCCCGCTCCCGCAGCTGACCACATATTTAGCGCGCTATTATTGTTCCATCATTCATATTTAATCGAGGCGTTGTAGACGATTCAAGAACGTTACACAGCGGCATGGAGACGGCATCGCTGACGTCGTGCCAGCTTCCCAGGCGGGCGTCACTGCCACGATGTCACACGAAAATACAGCCGCGACGGACGCACGCACGCACACCATCACGCATGCCACCACGCACCACACCACAAGCATGCACGTACACCAGCACGCACGTACACCAGCACGCACATATGACAAACGGAAACACGAACATACGCACGCACCCACGTACCCAATCACCTACACACGCATGCATGCACGCACGCACGCACGCAAGCGCCTACACACGCACGCAGGCACGCACGCACGCAGGTACGCATGCGCAGGCGACATTTATTAACGGCTATCATCGAAAGCAGTGTCGGCAGAGAAGGCAGTGTCGCGCACGCGCGGATACATAGCGTTAGATTTCAAATCCAATATGCGATCCCAAAACCGCCGTGACTGCGTCTCCGTGCTTTCATGACGTCTCTGCGTCAGCCAATATTCACGTCGCCACTGCGTCAGCTAATATTCATGACGTCACTGCGTCAGCTACTATTCATGACGCCACTGCGTCAACTACTATTCATGACGTCACTGCGGCAGCCAATATTCATGACGTCACTGCGGCAGCTAATATTCATGACGTCACTGCGTCAGCTACTATTCATGACGTTACTATTCATGACGTCACTGCGGCAGCCAATATTCATGACGTCACTGCGGCAGCTAATATTCATGACGTCACTGCGTCAGCTACTATTCATGACGTCACTTCGTCAGCTACTATTCATGACGCCACTGCGTCAGCCACTATTCATGACGTCACTGCGTCAGCCACTATTCATGACGTCACTGTGTCAGCTACTATTCATGCTGAGACTACGACGAATGTAAGCGTCACATCGGCGTGATATACGTATAAATGACAACATGTGTAGCAAAGTCGTCGCAAATAATGAATGCATGGGTCCACGGGTATCGTCACCGGAAAATAGTTGGTCACGCGCAATTCGCACAATTCGATTCAACTAGACATGACACGACCTACGTGCTCGCGCGCCAGCTCCAGCGGCCAGCTCTAGAAGTGCTACGTGCGATATTTCAAAATCTACGTACACGTCTATCTTTTTTTGTCATTTCTATTAGCACCCTTCCTCATTCGCCTGATTTTCACAATCCCTCTCAACCTTCTCGCTTCTCACTTCACACTTCTTCAATCCTCGCAATTGCGCCTCGATTCCTCACGTTAGGTCCATCCATCAGATATAATAAAATAAGGAATTAATGTGGTAAGTCAGAGTTAGCGATGGCGGCGCCACGGTCCTGACAGCTCGTAGCTGACAACTCACATCATCATGACGTGCGTAGAATGCGCAGCAGAAGTATGGAGAGCTGTACAAACAATAAGCCATTTCGAAATTCGCGCATATAAAACGCTGTCAGAGCCTCTACTGCACGCTGCAGGCGTTTCGACAAAACGGACACTGACAATATACTGACGGCAATATTGTTTGGGTGATTTTTTTCCGCAATATTTTTCCACGTGATTGCTATACTCGGGTACGAAAGAGAACGGGAGCGAGAGCACCCGGAAACAAATATACCATATATAGAATAGATACACCGTGAACTGTAGCATGACAATCTTTGCAACATGAGAAATACATTCGCATTTTCAGTATTTCCTATCTGACAGTATTGGCGATGTAAGGTGCATGATAATGTAGCCGTTGGGTTTCAGCGCACACCCGAGCACTGGGAATAAGCAGAGATGACAAAGAGAGCAATAACATTCTGATAAAACGGACAATGAGCGGCTTTTATTGAACAGGGGTATTGGGAAATAAATGTCAATCCTCGGCCTATCGGCAGAGGGTGGTCTATAGTTGACGATGGTTACGAGACTTCTCCCGCACCCCGCGCTCCCCTTTCCTCGGGGCATGTGTCCATCAACCACTCGCAGGAGACGGTTTCATCTGTCCACCAGCGCATCCGCTGATCTGTCCACCTCTCACCCCGGGCCCCCTAATATGAAGTCACTGTGCCGCGCTATACTCACAAACAACTTTGAATGCATGGACAACAGTTGTCCCGTTCCAATCCAATAATGCACTCCCGCCTTCGTATACCTTCTCGCTCCTACTATAATAAACATTTAAACACAATCGCTTAGTCTGGTAGATTTATTCGCCGTTCTCTTGCCCCTACCGTTCTCTCTAGAGACGTGTTATTTATCAGCCGATGATACGCCTACTAGCAACAGTTCTCCATCAATGACATTTGTTACTTAATTTGTCTTTGTTATCGTGACATTTTTATTATTCCACAATAAGGATACTAACATTCAATTATTCAATATTTTCTATGAATAGCATCTACGTGTTTGCGCGTTTGCATGCATGTTACTATGACGTGTAGGCCTGCGGGATATGCCCTGTAAGAATAAACCCCGTAGAGCACAGTTTCTGTGGGAGGCAAGAGTATCTGCGATAGCGGAAACTTCCATGGCTGGCATATGGGTGTAACTACGACATGGTACAACTCACGCGGTAGGTAAGGGTGAGCGTACATCTCCCACGGTAGGTAAGGGTAAGCGTACATCTCCCACGGTAGGTAAGGGTAAGCGTACATCTCCCACGGTAGGTAAGGGTAAGCGTACATCTCCTACGGTAGGTAAGGGTAAGCGTACATCTCCCACGGTAGGTAAGGGTAAGCGTACATCTCCCACGGTAGGTAAGGGTAAGCGTACATCTCCCACGGTAGGTAAGGGTAGCGTACATCTCCCACGGTAGGTAAGGGTCAGCGTACATCTCCCACGGTAGGTAAGGGTAAGCGTACATCTCCCACGGTAGGTAAGGGTAAGCGTACATCTCCCACGGTAGGTAAAGGTTAGCGTACATCTCCCACGGTACACGCTGCTGTAAAATGCTGCGATCGACCGCGCGAGAGATAATTGCTGCATCGCTCGCTGTGAACACACCTGAGCAGGTGCCTGCATCCTCCATGACGATGACTCACAGCCTCCGCCTGATAGCATGTCTCATTATCGTCTTCTCATTAGTCTTCGCGGAGTTAAATGTCCGTCAGCGCCCACACGGCTGATCAGTAGCCGGCGGACAGACCCTCTATCAGCCCCTCACCCGCTCTTCCTTCCGCGTTTCTTTCCGTGTAAAATTTCCTCGTATCGCTTCCCAATTAGTCACTCTTCATATATTCCCTTCGTTCACGTTCCCCTGTCGTCCAACAGGACTGTCCGCCTCTCTTCCGTTTCGATTCCCCCCTCTTCCTCTCATCTTCCCCATAGCCCATTCCAATCACCTTCCCCACCAGAATCTCTCCGGTTCGCAAGAAGTGAACAATTTATACTCTACCGCCCCGTAGGTAGGTAGCAGCAGTAGCACGCAGCTAGACTCGCTAACCTAGGCTCGATGCATGGCACCACGGGGAAAAATATCAAAACCTGACGTGGCCAGATTAACAAGATGCGACTCATGCCCAGCCATGTGATCGGCGTAATTGCACCGACTGGACTGGCGGAGGAGGTTTCCTTTGAAATGTTAATGTATGGCATTCGCAGTATAACGCGCGAACCCTCCGTAGACTAGCAAGCGCAGGGCGGGTAGGAGGGCGGCACTGTGTGAGACAGGCGCCGACGTTAGTGGAGAAACTCGCTTAAATATTGCCGCTCAGATGCGACTCGGCTTCGCAGAATTTAAACTCGCCCAGCCTTGTCCACGCATCCTGCCTCCTCCCACCAGTGTCACAGCGTACAGATTGCCTCCTCCTCCTCTTCCTCCTCCTCCTCCTCCTCCTCCTCCTCCTCTTCCTCTTCCTCTTCCTCTTCCTCTTCCTCTTCCTCTTCCTCTTCCTCTTCCTCTTCCTCTTCCTCTTCCTCTTCCTCTTCCTCTTCCTCTT
>NW_014577148.1:478339-480373 GCF_000485595.1 Priapulus caudatus | reverse complement strand
GTATTTATTGTTATTATATTGTTATATTGTTGTTATATATTGTTATATGTTGTTGTTGTTGTTGTTGTTGTTGTTGTTGTTGTTGTTGTTGGGTTTCGATCCATTTGTAAACAATCAGGGCTCGTTATTAGAGAGGTATTATGTCCTATTACGGGCATACGATCCAGACGACGAATACAACGACCCGGAGGACGTGCGGCATCTCGAGGTATTACACCGACGGATGCTACAGTGTACTCTGGCGGAGTTGGCCCCGTTGCCACAACCGACTTCACGGCCGTCACTCCATGGGGACTCTTCCGCCTGGGTCCGAGTATGGGACCACGTAGGTTGGAGAGAGCCTGCTTGGAGGGTTGCTAGGTGGATTGTTAGTTGCTGGTTATCGTGGTTTCGTCATTAAGCTGGACAAACTTCTCCCCTCTTCCCCGCAAACTAACGGGTTATGGCAGTAGTACTGAAATGAACAAACGGGTATTTTTCCATTTAAATTTAAAATATAAAATGTTCTTCCATGTAAACTGTTTTCTAAAACTTCTCCTACTCTCATTTTTTTCCCTCTCACGTGGTTCTCACGTTATTATTGTGTACGGCAGTACGCGAAGACCAAAGGCCAAATATAACTTTTACATACAATTTATAACCTTTTGCGCGAATTTTCACTTTTGTATGCGGTTTATGAGTTTTGATCCGCGCAGTTAAAATATCATCCACAAGCGATAACATTTCGGACGCGAATTGTAACGTTTGTACGTAACTTTTGAATATTATACGCCATTTCTTTTAGCTATTGTACATTTTATATTACGCGATTGGTGACGGTTCGACATACGGATATTATTGTCAATTTTATAGTATAGTGTTAACGAACAGTGTAATTTTAAGCGAAGAGCAAGACAAGCGATTTTTTACGTAATTACGATTTATAACGATATGAGATAATGTTACGGTTGCGGGTTGAATGTATTTATGCTATTGTACGGTTAAGGGTTGATTTTAGTTATGATGTTATGCAGTGGCGATTATGAGAAACAGTATGATACGATTATATACTTAAGCGGTTACAGTTACAAGCAAACATATCACGATGATAATAACAGCAAGGCACATTGCCGTAACAAATTTTCATGGAAGGTTTCTTCCAGTCGGGAGACTGGCTAAGCCGATTACATTCGACATTTTTAGGGCGGGGTGAAATGTAGTACGGTGTTTTAGCAGTGAGATAGAGATATGGGGAAGTCCGACATATTACCCTGACAACGGTTCGGGCGATGAACTCAGAAGCCATTAGCTACACAATTAAGAACACCCGTAATTCAGAATAGACAGGGGGCAGTACCGGATGGTACAAAACACATTAACTTTAACAAGAATGCGGAGGGCTAACAAACACACGATCATTAAGCGGACAGCGGCCACGAGTGTTAACACTCCGGCCGGTACAAGCGGGCGGGCGTCGCGACCGGTCGTTGTGGTCACTAGTCGTGCCATGAACTAGGAAGTCTGTTAGGTCGCGACGAACGCGCTTACGGTTTAAAAGAGAGAGGTTTTGAGAGAAACGGGAGAGTCTCCGACCACAACTTGGTATGTGTATTCACTGTTGCTATTCGTGTTTAGAATAAAACCTATAGTTGTTTACCGTTTACATCTACCATCTACGTCTACTGTCTACGAACGTATATTCAACGCTACATTATTAAATTGTTGTAAATAAATAATGTAAATATTTGCGTTAATTGGAAAAAAATAGTTAAATGAATAAAGATAGAAAAATACAAAAAACAGGTAAATAATAAAAAATCTGATGGGATTCGACCCAAGGACCTTTGAGCCGTAATCCTATGCTGTACCCGTTGGGCTATCCAGAAATATTGGCTTTCTAGATTATGGATGTGCCATGAATATGAGAACACTGTGACATCATTGAGGCAGTTCAGGAATCCATGTTTAACCCTCCCTCTCTGAGCGGTCAAAAGGTTATCAGACACTCCCTCTGTCGCCACCGTCAGTGGAAAGCCCATCCATTCAGCGCGTGCT
>NW_014577148.1:465366-472866 GCF_000485595.1 Priapulus caudatus | reverse complement strand
CCATCATCCATGCTCCATCCATCCATCCATCCATCCATCCATCCATCCATTCCATCCATCCACCACCCACCCACCCAGTCCACCACCACCCACCACCCACCCACCCACCTCACCATCCATCCATCCAGTCCATCCATCCATCCTCCATCCATCCATCCATCCATCCATCCATCCATCCATTCCATCCATCGATGCCATCCATCCATCCATCCATCTATCTATCTTATCTTATCTATCTGACACTGCAGGGGTACCACCGCTGCAGTCAGCATCCTTCGCGTTAGGTCGTTAATCTTATCCTAACATACACGGCCGACAACACGCATAAAAGCTTACATTATAGCAGCAGTTGCTGCGCACGCCACCGAAGCGTCACGCACGCAAGATAATCAACAGATGGATCTTTTTGCGCGGATATGTGTTGCTGCTGCTGCTGTTGTTGTTGTTGTTGGCTGTTGGCTGTTGGTGATGTGCGGTGGTGGTGATGGTGGTGTTTGTGTTTGTGTTGTCTGTTTGTTGTTGTTGCTTGTTGGTGGTGTTGTGATGGTTGTGGTGGTGGGTGATGTTGGTGTTGTTGTTGTTGTTGTTTGGTTGTGTTGTTGTTGTTGTGTTGTTGTGTGGTTGTTGTTGTGTGTTTGTTCGGTAGTGGTGTATTGTTGTGATTGTTGTGTTGTTGTGTGTTGTGTTGTCTGGTGCGGGGCCTGTGTGTTGGGCGGGCTGCCTTCCACTGGAGTCCGAGTCCGGTGGTGCGGTGTGGTGCGGACTTTCTGCCGTACGTGGAGGTGGTGGTGTTGTTGCTGCTGCTACAGTCGACGCTGATTCGTCGACGTGAGCGCCGGAAATGAGGCCGGATGGTCGACGTCCCACGGACGACGCAATACTGGCGACGATTGCGCAGCAGAATATGTCGAACGCCCAGCGATATGCGGTCGGTGCTTACCTTACGCTGTTCAGCCCGGGGCCGGATTCGATTAAAAGTAAATTCACAAGCCATTCATGGGGGGGAGGGGATCGCCGATTCTAAATTAAACCTCTGTCACCGCGCATTCAGGGAGTTTACCACGACGTTGATTAAGCTGGCGAGTGCGGTATGGTACAGGTATCAGCCGATAAAACGCTGAGTATAAGAGCTGCGAAGTGATGACGTTTACGGTGGCATGACAACGAGCCCACTGGTTCTACACAATCATATACTCTGGTAACATTAACTGCGTGTCGTGTTTTTTACCCGATTGTAACCATCATTCTGAGTCATTATTGCAGTTTTTATAGATTTCCAAAGGATGGAAGTGAAAAGCAATGAAAAAAAATTTAAAAAAATAATAATAAAAAAAAATAAAAAATTAATTAATTAAATATTGTAAGATCGACTTGCTACCGATGCTTTACCGCTGTCTGCCAAGCGCCACACACTCGTGTTTTACGTACGTACTACATTTTCACGCAGTTAATGTTATGGACCCAGTGGGTTGTGTAGAACCAGTGGTTCGTTGTCATGACACCGTGACGTCACACTTCGGTACTCTATGGCCTATCACACACACTGAATTGAGAGGGCGATAGTTTAAAAACTGCGGTAGCGCCGCTAATGAAATGCCTCGGCAATGTGTGATAACGTGTTTATGAAGCGTTCGTTATACCAACGACTATAGATCACGAATTAGCCGTTTTATCGTCGCAGGTTACAAGAACTTCAACATTCTCTCGTCAGATGTACGCTTGCATCAGTGAAAGCTTCGTTCGATATCTATTTCGCCTTTAACGCGGCAACAAACGTCTATACGTACATCGAACAAGAGTCGCAGAGCGTCGGGGCTCATCTTAGGTCTGTTGCTTACGGTTATAAAACGTAACATTTAAGTCGTGCGTTATGTGACACTTTGTTAGGCCAGAGTATGCAGATACGCAGTTGCGTACACATTATTTCAGCAACCCTTCTGCATTTCTGCATACCTCCAAATCCCATTGGTTGATACAAATCGCGTGCCTGAAACTCCTGTTTCTTGGTGCATTGTGACCCTAACCCTAACCCTAACCCTATTAAAAAAAAAAATAATTGTAAAAATTATTTGTTGTTATTGTAGTATTGTTATTGTATTTATTGTTATTATATTGTTATATTGTTGTTATATATTGTTATCTATATTGTTGTTGTTGTTGTTGTTGTTGTTATTGTTGTTGGGTTTCGATCCATTTTGTAAACAATCAGGGCTCGTTATTAGAGAAGGTATTATGTCCTATTACGGGCATACGGATCCAGGACGACGAATACAACGACCCGGAGGACGTGCGGCATCTTCGAGGTATTTACACGACGGATGCTACAGTTTACTCTGGCGGAGGTTGGCCCGTTGCCCACAACGAACTTCACGGCCGTCACTTCCATGGGGACTCTTGTCCGCCTGGGTCGAGTACTGGACCACGTAGGTTGGAGAGAGCCTGCTTGGAGGGTGGCTAGGTGGATTGTTAGTTTTGGTTATCGTGGTTTCGTCATTAAGCTTGGAAAAACTTCTCCCCTCTTCCCCGCAAACTAACGGTTATGGCAGAGTAGTACTGAATGAACAAACGGGTTATTTTTCCATTTAAATTTAAAATATAAAATGTTCTTTCCAGTGTTAAACTGTTTTCTAAAACTTCTCCTACTCTTCATTTTTTCCCTCTCACGTGGTTCTCACGTTATTATTGTGTACGGGACAGTACGCGAAGCACAAAGGCCAAATATAACTATTTACATACAATTTATAACCTTTGTGCGCGAATTTTCACTTTTGTATGCCGGTTATGAGTTTTGATCCGCGCTAGTTAAAATATCTCCCAAGCGATAACATTTCGGACGCGAATTGTACGTTTGTACGTAACTTTTGAATTATATACGCATTTCTTTTAGCTATTGTACATTTTATATTACGCGATTAGTGACGGTTCGACATTACGGGATATATATTGTCAATTTTTTATATGTATAGTTAACGAACAGTGTAATTTTAAGCGAAGAGCAAGGACAAGCAATTTTTTTACGTAATTACGATTATATAACGATATGAGATAATGTTACGGTTGCGGGTTGAAATGTATTTATGCTATTGTACGGTTAAGGGTTGATTTTAGTTATTGATGTATATGCAGTGGCGTTATGAGAAAACAGTATGATACGATTATATACTTAAGCGGTTACAGTTACAAGCAAACATATCACGATGATAAATACAGCAAGGCACATTGCCGTAATAAATTTTCATGGAAGGTTTTTTCCAGTCGGGAGACTGGCTAAGCCGATTACATTCGGACATTTTTAGGGCGGGGTTGAAATGTAGTACGGTGTTTTAGCAGTTGAGATAGAGATATGGGAAGTCCGACATATTACCCTGTACAAAACGGTTCGGGCGATGAACTCAGAAGCCATTAGCTACATAATTAAGAACCACCCATAATTCAGAATAGACAGGGGCAGTACCGGATGGTTACCAAAACACATTAACTTTAACAAGAATGCGGAGGGCTAACAAACACACGATCATTAAGCGGACAGCGGCACGAGTGTTAACACTCCGGCCGTACAAGCGGGCGGGCGTTCGCGACGGTCGTGTGGTCACTAGTCGTGCCACGAACTAGGAAGTCTGTTATGGTCGCGCGCGAAACGCGCGTACGGTTTTAAAGGAGGAGAGAGTTTTGAGAGAAACGGGAGAGTCTCCGACCACAACTTGGTATGTTGTATTCACTGTTTGCTATTCGTGCTTAGAATAAAAACCTTAAGTTGTTTACCGTTTTACATTCTTACATCTACGTCTTACTTGTCTACGAACGTTATTGCAAACGCTACATTATTAAATTGTTGTAAATAAATATGTAAATATTTTGCGTTAATTGGAAAAAATAGTTAAATGAATAAGATAGAAAATACAAAAAACAGGTAAATAATAAAAAATTCTGATGGGATTCGACCAAGGGACCTTTGCAGCCGTAATTCCTATGCTGTACCCGTTGGGCTATCCAGAAATATTGGCTTTTCTGGATTTATGGATGTGCCATGGAATATGAGACACCTGTTGACATCATTGGAGCAGTTCAGGAAATCCATGATTTTAACCCTCTTTCTTGAGGGTCAAAAGGTTATCAGACACTTACTCTTCGCACGTCGTGGAAAAGCACATTTTCACTGGTCCTATCAATAAAGTGATAAAAATGAATTGCGTTCAGCGCCTGAAACAAAAAAGTTTTCACTTCATGCCCATTAGGCCAGGTCCTCAGAAAAATGGTCTGATATTCTGACCTTTCCCCCACTGCCCTTTTGACCTGTGACCTCAATTTCGCACTGGTGATGGGTTTCCTTTGCCATCACACTTTACACGGAATATTAAGAGCATAGGTCGGAGCCGTTAAGATTTGTTGCCGCAATTCCGTATTTCCCCTTTACCTTAAGGTTAAGGGGGAAATATTCCCCCTCCGTTTACACATCTTGACCTTTGACCCTTGACCCCCCAAATTTGTCATCCCGAGTCTTTTCACGATACCCCCCGACGTCCTGAATATCGTGACCGTACGTCGAGCGGTTAATATTTGTGCCCAACTGTTGACGGACGGCCGGACGCACGCACGGACGGACGGATGCACGCACGGACAATTATGCGATTCTACAAGCTGCATCTGACTATGTCAGATGAGCTAAAAATCATAAGCGGCATTGACCATCAATAGGCCTTTTCACCCCGCATAAACCTGCACCCCCAAACACTCACGCAATGTCTGCTCAATAGCCAGTCTGCACCGACCACAAACCGCGCGATGTAACGTGTAATATTTCCACAAGAAGCTGGAGCAGATCGAGACGAAAGAGGGGAGGGTGGAGGGGGATAGTGGAGGGGGAAGGAGGACGAGGGGAGATTGCTGAGCTACGAGTGCGGGCGACAGCGACAGCGCAGCGGCGAGGGACATCAACGCCAGCTTAAGACGAGATGAAAATACTCGACGCGTAGACTGACACCCGTCTATTATGCACGGCGCGGCGGTGCGCTGGGGGTCCCCGCGTGGGCGCGCGTGCAGCTGCGGGGGAGGAAGGACCCGCGTGAGAGAATTATGGAAGCCATATACGATAATTAATTAAGAGTGGTGCGCATCAGATAAATCAAGCGATAGATGGAACACAAGAAACAGCATGGCGACTAACAACATTACAGAAAGAGCGGCCGTAACACGGACACGACAAGACACTGCGAGTACTTTATGCGCGCGTGCGTGCGTGTGTGTGTGTGCGCGCGTGGTGCTTGTGCGCGCGTGTGTGTGTATGTCCCCCATCGTCTTCCCTCTTCCCTCTTCCCTCTCCCTTTCTCGCTCTCTCTCTCTATCCATCTATCCACCCATCCATTCATCTATCCACTCACCTATATCCATCCATCTATCCATCGATCCACCCTTCCATCTATCCATCGATCCACCCTTCCATCTATCCATCGAACCACCCACTCACCCATCCATCCATCCATCCATCCACTTATCCACCCATCCATCATCCACTTGTCCACCCATCCACCCAGTTATCTATCTCGCCAGGTCTCATTTCTCGACTATTATTCACTATTATTCATCTTTCTCTGTATCTTTGTGAATGCTGACTCTTCTCCTTAAATGTCGGATGGTTACATCATATGCCCCACTCACACCCAGCACAATCCCTTCCATCATACAAGTCTAAACTCAAGACTCTTGGCGTGACGCTTTTGTGCAAAAGCTATGCCATTTTAGACTTGTACGTGTGACAGCCATAACTATACATGACGTTCCTGATAACGGGTCCCTGGTGCCCTTGATATCGGTGTATCCGAGACCCACTGTGACTGAGTATGAGTGTGCGTGTTCAGAAGTACCCTAACAAAACGACCATTCGTACATAGTTATAGCCAGGAGGTATCAACGTATAACTGTGTGCTCAAGCAATTCTCTCACTATATAACCATCGCAAAAGTGATCGCTTTTTTAAATGGTTGTTAATCGTTTTTTCATCGTTTCATCGTATTTTAATGGTTACAAACAAGGGGGTAGGAGTTTGGTTATGAAATTACCGCTAGAAGAACCCAAGGAACAATATCTGCTGGTTGCAATTAAGTTGTGGTAACGAATTATGTAGCAGAGAACCCGATACAGCTAAATGATAGTGAAATCAATATGGAATTTTGATGGAATCTGATAAAATAACAACAGCGAACTGAAGCCATAGTAAGGGTGAAATCCAGCCAAAAGGTAGAAAATCCCAGCCGGTTCTCAGGAGAGATATGAGGAATTGGAACTAGCCATGGAGGACTATAAAAACGATACTTAGAGCTCATAAAGAGGTGACCTGGACACATACCGGGATAAAGAAGCCATAACAGCTAACGTATATTCGGATGAAGGAAAAGGGCATGAATCGATCCAGAGGGGACACATCTGCGCTCAGGCGAAACCTTAACACGCTCAAATGGCAAAAGAGGCGAACGGCATGCGAGTGAAATAACTACGCGATTCGCGACAGAATGTTCCTCATCTCGGGGGAGCTCTTCAGATTGCTTCCACTATTCACAGTGCGAAAAAACGTCCGCCACAAAACGAGCAAGCAATACAAATATAAATCTCCAACCTAATTCGCAATCTACCTGTAATGTAGAACCCGCACGTAACAGTCCCACGACAGTTATAGCATGAGCCATCAAACCTGCGACACAATACCGCAACGATCGTGATCGTGACCATGGCAACGACCGTGACTGTGACAAATATGGTGACAAACAGTAACAGTGACTTTGGCACCGACCTGTGTCAAATAGCGTGACCGTCTGAGCGACCATGGTTGTGACAAATATCGTGACCATCACAGCGACCGTGACCGTGTCAAATATCGTGACCATCATAGCGACCGTTACCCAGTCAAATATCGTGACCATCACAGCGACCGTGACCGTGTCAAATATCGTGACCATCACAGCGACCGTTACCCAGTCAAATATCGTGACCATCACAGAGAAGATGCGGTTTTTAATTACGCGCGATTCGTGTGACAGGCCGTGGATGGCCCGCAATCAGCGAAGGCGTTTTTTCGTTAATAAAACGTAGGAAATAATCAGTCTGGGTGCGGCTGTTATATGTGTACTGTGATCAGCAGCACATCATGCAGCAGGCAGGCGCTCGTGTATTTCCGGAGCGTGTCGCAACGACAGGCCAACTAATGTGCTGTTTCGCCTGCCGCGAGTAACAGATCTTCCTGTGATTTTCTTTCGTCTCTCTCGTTCCTCTCTCTCTCGTCTCTCTCTCTCTCTCTCGACCTTCTCTCGCCCTTCATTCGCCCTTCTCTTTCTCTCTCGCGCGCGATTTTTTGGCTCTTTCACTCTCACTCTCGCTCACGGCCTGGCGCGCTCTCTCTCTCTCTCTCATCTCTATCTTTCTCTCACTCACGCCCCCCCCATTCTCCCTCTTATTCTCATTCTCTTCTCCCTCCCATCCCTTAATCTATAGCTCTCATCGCTAGCGTGC
>NW_014577148.1:462979-464441 GCF_000485595.1 Priapulus caudatus | reverse complement strand
TGCGTGTGTGCGTGCGTGCGTGTGTGCGTGCACATTTCTTAGCCCATGCGCTTCCCATGCGCCAGTCACCAGTCCTGGCCGGCAGTTTACAGACCGAGTCTCAGTATATATTAGAAGCGAAGTTAGTGTGAAGAAAGGTGCTAAATAAAATTTAGCTAATATAAAATAATCATAAAATATATCATCTAATCGCTCAGAATTTTCGTCATTTCCCTGTGTCCGAACACCTCAGTGGAATATTTAAAATGACTTAAAAAGGTTTCTTATAGAGAAAATGTGACCAGAAAAATGGTGTTTCAAAATGTTATAGTGGCCATTTCGATGAAAAAGGTGCGACCTGTTTATTATTTTGCCCCTTCTCATAGCACGTGTGTGCCAAATTTCAAGATTTTATCACAATATGAATGATCGCCCTGGTTTGTGGGTGATAAGAGCTTCCATACTATATCACCCGTCGTCGACATATATAGGTCCTTAAAACGTGTATATACAATCGGATATATAAACATCTGTGATTGAATGACACGCCAATCGTTCACTTATTGCATCCTGCCATTCAGGTGTCTCCTGTCAGATTCTCTCGGCGTACGAAGGAAGCTAGGATGCTAGTTATACTGTAATTAGATTTTCTTTACGATTTCGTTTCGACTCGCGACAAAAAAAGGCGCCGCGTTTGCTGAAACTGAAAACAGAACTAATTCATTAGCCGTGGGGAAGCCCTCGTGAAAATATACAATATCGAGAAAAAACTGCGGCTGCAGCTTTATTGGCAAGATGAAAGCGGAGGCTGAATCTGCGCGCGCCATTTAAAGGAATAATAGGTCCATTGATTATGCAATGTTGACGAATGGTACAGTAACTGGCACCTTGTGTAGTTAATAAGTACACTACCTTATATAGCCAAACGCGTATTAGTTTGTCCAATATCACTGCTGGTTACATTACAAACAAGACTTGAAATCGGTTGTTGATATGTATCAACGTATCAGTTACTCTAGCATTCGTCAACATTGCATAATCAATGGACCTATTATTCCTTTAACTACACAAGGTGCCAGTTACTCTAGCATTCGTCAACATTGCATAATCAATGGACCTATTATTCCTTAAAGCAATCACGAGATTTTTGTACGCATGCGAAGGCGCGTGAGCTCCTTCCCCCTTATGACGTGATTCCTCCCAACACATATATGGCTATGTGGGCATAAGAAGCAGGGAGCATGGCGTATTTGATTGGCGCATGGGGATTTGATCTTTATGTGTTCATGCACGTTATGTTAAATATGCGGAGGAAAGCTTATCACAGGGGAAAGGCAGTCACGGCTAACCAGAATCACGCAGCGCAGCCAGCGCCACCTAGACTGTTCTGCTGTTGCACTAATGCACATCATCTCTCTCTCTCTCTCTCTCTCTCTCTCTCTCTCTCTCTCTCTCTCTCTCTCTCTCTCTCTCTCTCTCTCTC
>NW_014577148.1:459138-462186 GCF_000485595.1 Priapulus caudatus | reverse complement strand
CTCTCTCTCTCTCTCTCTCTCTCTCTCTCTCTCTCTCTCTCTCTCTCTCTCTCTCTCTCTCTCTCTCTCTCTAAAACTGGCGATCAGCGATGCGTGCGGTGGCGCTCCTACCGGATGTTTTCGGAACGCGGCGACGGAAGCGCCGCTGGCGTTCCTATCCCATCCATTAGCGGGAGGAAAGGGAGTTCAACCCGGGTCCCACAGGAACAAAGACCCCCATTCAGCTCGGCCCGCCGTCAACGGTAACAGGCTACATAAGCATCCCTGTATCACATGGCTCTATATAATCATCGTACGTGTGCCGGGAACACGCTGGTAGTAGTTGCGCAATCTAAACACGCGTCTGCGATGAGAAATGAGAGGAAGGTGTTCTTCCTCTAAGCGCGAGACGTTCTGCGATAAATATTTGCTGCGGCGATTTATACTAAATTAGAGTGTTAGTGGCGCGCGGCTGATAACGACTAGGATAAGTGCATACACATAAAACACGATTACCGCTGCACCGCGAAAACTCGATTTTATAATAATAACTGAATTTAGCTAGGTTTTATATTAGCGTAACAGCTAAACACGATGCGAGCAGTGCGCAAAGACAACGCTGGCGAGATTAGATAGAGCGTAAAAATTAAATCGTGCTGCGAGGAAAACCTAACAACAAATGGACACATAGATCATACGTCAAGAATAGGTGACTGATGTCCAAAAGGTCATGCATGGCGAATAAAGGGTAGCAATAGGAACGAATCCCGAGGCTCAGAGAAAACGAAACTTGGAAAAGGATAAAGGACAGGAGAAAAATAAAACCAGATATAATCAAGCGAGAGCATAATAAAAAGGATGCACATCTTGAGTGCCAGAAAAAGAAGAAGATTCAAAAGCTATGAACGGAAAATGGCTAACAGACTCCTTCAATGGAGGCAGGAAAACGCCGTGAAGAAAACCGTACACTATGGCCGCCGAACAGTTAAGCAGGTGACAGCTACCGAATTTTCAACAGCCGCCTGCTTACGAAATGCAATATCGCCCGATTAAAATTTCCCCGACAAAAGACGCATGTGCAAACAGTGTGTAAGTCAGCGCAGGCTTCAGCAGCATCTCGCTGTGAATGATGTTAGCATTCCGCATCTATCATCAATTGAAGCCGAGTGACAGGCAGCGAGCTGACGTGCGCGCACTAGCACGTATCGTGAAATGTCACAGGGAAGATCTGCCGCTACCATGTTTGACTAATGACAACTCGCTCGAGCACGTTTCTTCGTAAACTGTCTCGATATTATATTATAAACTTGATGTGTGTAGATATATGTGCATGTGTGCGCGCGTGTATGTGTGCGTGTGTGCGTGCGTGCGTGCGTGCGTGCGTGCGTGCGTACTTACGTGCGTGCGTGCGTACGTGTTTGCGGGTACGTGTACGTACATGCGTGCGTGCGTGCGTGCGTGCATGCATGTATGTGCATTTGCCAGAAAATTCTATTTGAAAACGTTTATAGGCGTTATCACTCTTTGTTAAACACGTACGCTGCAACAATTGGGCTACTGCCATCACATCCCGTGAATGTAGTAAGCCCAAGGTATGACGGACACAACGGCTGCAGGTGCGAGGTCTACGGCTATAAGGAAGATAATGCAGAGGGATAGGGGTTAAGAGCGGACAGCGGGAGCAAGTCAATCGACGAACAGCTGTGCATAGGTATATATAAGACGAGATGTATGAAGACCGAGGAAGGCAGGCACGGCGGGCGCGGGGGCGACGGCAGGGCAAGGCCGCTGTCGATAGCGATGAAGAGGGAAAGGCCGACCCGAAATTTATTACTTCCATTACCTAGCCATTATCCACAAATGCATCAATCAGCGCATGCTTAACGGAGAGCACATCTCAGCTGGCCGGTTCGGCAGCGTACTCCTTAGTGCGCTCCCGGCTGGCTCCTCAGATGTCGGTCAGGCGGCCGCCGCATCCCCTGCTGCTACTGCTACTGCTACTGCTGCTGCTACTGCTGCTGCTGCTGCTGCTGCGGCTGCTGCTGCTGCTACGGCTACTGCTGCTGCTGCTGCTGCGGCTGCTGCTGACTACTACTACTACTGCGGCTACTGCTGCTGCTACTGCTGCTGCTTCTACTGCGGCTACTGCTGCTGCTGCTGCTGCTGCTGCTGCTGCTACGGTTGCTACTACTATTACTACTGCGGCTGCTGCTGCTACTGCTGCTGCTGCTGCTGCGGCTGCTGCTGCTGCTGCTGCCACTGCTGCTGTTGCTACTACTACTGCTGCTACTGCTGCTCCTGCTGCTGTTGTTGCTGCTGCAGCTGCTGCTACTGCTGCTACTACTGCTGCTACTGCTGCTGCTGCTGCCGCCGCTTGCTGCTATATACTACTGCTGCTGCTACTGCTGCTGCTACTGCTGCTGCTACTGCTGCTGCTGCTGCTGCTACTACTGTTGCTACTGCTACTGCGGCTGCTGCTGTGGTTACTGCTTCTGGGGTTATTGCTGCTGCTGTTACTACTGCTGCTGCTACTGCTACTGCTGCTACTGCTGCTACTGCTTTTTCCGTTGCCGCGACCGCTACCCATCTGCCGCTGCCTCAGCGAGCGAACTGTGGCGAGGTACTGGCGGCGGCGATTGATATGTCGATCATCAGATCTCTCGCTATACAGAGCGATGTCGCAGGTCCGCTCACGCCCGGCGATCCACGCGGCGGGCCAGTGCCAACTCAATCACCGGTGAAAATCGCCTATTGTGTCCAGTGAGTCGCCGGCGATTTTCGAGTCGGGCGACTCAAACATGTTTGATATAATTGGGCGATTATTTGAGTCGCGCTACTACAATCGCCTAGTGTGTCCGGGTCGGCAAATGAGCCCCAATGTACAATTCATCAGCCAATCAAACGGTGCCATTGTCAATCATGTGACTATCAATCTAGGTGGCGCGAGTGATTTAGTGTTGCAGCGGGAGAAAAATCGCCGATGAATCGCGCTGAAAATCGCCTAGTGTGTCCACTCAGTCGCCCGACTCAGTCTTCCCCGCCTTCCCCGCCCTCCCCCCGTCCTTGCTT
>NW_014577148.1:438697-459128 GCF_000485595.1 Priapulus caudatus | reverse complement strand
CCCCAGCCCTCCCCCCAGTCCCCCGTCCCTTTGCTTCCGCCTTCCCCCGTCTGCTTCCCGCCGCCTCCACGCCCCGTTCTTGCTTCCCCGGGCCTTCCCCCCGAGCCTATTGCTTCCCCGCCTCCCCCCGTCCTTGCTTCCCGTCCTTGCTTCTCCTCCCTCCCCCGTCCTTGCTTCTCCGCCCTCCCCCGTTCCTTGCTTCCCCGCCCTCCCCCCGTTCCTTGCTTTACCCCGCCTTGTCCCCCTTCCTTGCTTCCCCGGCCTCTCCCCCCGTCCTTTGCTTCTCGCCTCCCCCCGTCCTTGCTTCCCCGCCCTCCCCCCGTCGCTTGCTTCCCCGCCTTCTCCCGCTCTCCTCCGCAGCTTCCCTGACTCATCGCACGTAGGCACGGGCGCGAAGCATTCGCTGCACGTCTGTGATGAAACCAGGGGAACAATGGGAAATCACGGAGACAGCGGCGCGGCGGCGGGCGCGTCTTACGTAATTAGATTGCGAGGCCAGGGCTTCCGTTGTCACACAGCTTCGAGGTTAGTACTCATGCCGTACGTGCGGCGGCAAGTTTCGCAAAATGCCCAGACAATTCTAAACGCCAACGACTCTGGGGAAGACAACGACAACAGCCGCGATGACGATGATGACGATGATGACGCAGCTGATAATGAAAATAACCATGGACCACCGCGACGATGACGATGACGATTATGTGTCGCTCGCTGCAGCGTGGCGACTTCACGCACACGGTCTAGCGCGCGGTAACGGTGTTGTGATTAACGAGCCATCAATCATGAATCTAGATCAGCGTAAGAGTAAAAGGGCCGGACACACCAGGCGATGCCATCGGCCGAATGATCGGCCGCAATTCCATCGCGATGCTCGGCGTGAAAATCGCCTGGTCCGCCTGTGTTCCCTCAATCGCCGCCGATGCCATCGGCGATGGCGTCGGCCGATGGCATCGCCCTGGCATCGTCACTAGATAAAAAACGTTTTGATTATTATCGCCCGATGCGCATCGTTGGTGTGTCCACGACTGCCCGATGCCAGCCCGATGCCATCGGGGCGGATTTTACAATTCATCAGCCAATCAGAGTTGTTCGAATGATACTGACGTAATTCGACAAAAATGGCAGACTTTTAATTGCGAGCCAGGAATAACCTGGTCCTAGCGACAGATGTGGCACAGAGTTGATTACTTATGTGCGAGGACTTGTGGGGGGGGCGGTCTCATGTAACGACCGTCGGTAATCTCCGTGGTCTTCGGCCGTCAATTCAATTCAATAAGTTATTAAATACCCCATGCGTCGGGTCGACGACCAAGCCCAGCGGTTTAACCCAGTGGGTTACGGTTTCTCCCAGCCGATTTACTGCGCTTCCTTGTTCGTTTGTTTACAGTCGATGATGTAAAACTGCCATTTGCAATTGGCAAGTTTCCGTTTCTCTTATTTATTTCTTTCTGGACGCTGCCATTTTGTTGAGTTACCCCCCACTTTCTCTCTCTCTCTCTCTCGCACTGCGACTGCGCCGCCAAGAATCGGGCCGATGCCATCGGCCGATGGCATTCGCCTGGTGTGTCCACGACTGCGCGATGCCATCGCCGTGGCATCGCCCGATGCCATCGGCCGATCGGCGTCGGGCGATGCGCATCGCCCTTGGCATCGCCTGGTGTGTCGGACCCTCTTTTTAAGAAAAAAACTAGGAAAAAACCAGTAGTAGTAGCAGAAGCAATAGCAGCAGCGGTAGTAGCAGCAGTAGCAACAGTAGCAGTAGTAGCAATAGCAGCAGTAGTAGTAGCAGCAGCAATAGTAGTAGCAGTAGTAGCAGCAGTAGAAGTAGCAGCAGCAGCAACAACAACAACAGTAGCAGTACCAACAGCAGTACTACTAGTACTGCTGCTACTATACATATAGTAGTAGCAGTACTAGTAGCAGTAGCAGCAGCAACGACAACAGTAGCAGCAGTCGCCGCAGCGGCAGTAGTAGTGGCAGTAGCAGCAGCAGTAGCAATAGCAGTAGCAGTGGCAGTAACAGTAGCAGTAGCAGTTTATTTGGAAGATAGGCGCATAGGGCGGCGCCTATATCCGTTTCCGTAACCCTGAGGCCCCGCAGCTGCTTTCACAGTAAATACTACAGTAGGGGGGGTTAGGCCACTGGTAGCACTGCGAGTTAACTTGCCACACTCTATCTCTATTTGCTGAATGCTAAGCAGAGAAGCCGTGTGTACCATTTTTCAAGGCTTTGGTATGACCCGGCCGGGAGTTGAACCCCCGACCTTCCACATGCGAAGCGAGCACTCGATTGAGCCATCGCTACCCTTTGTCGGATTTCACAGATTTATCACTGATACTAAAATCTATCAAATTCTAACCGTATTTTTTTAATAAAATTGCTGGACGTGTGCGTGCACTTTAAATGACCCTCTATGCCCTTTCTATGCGATTCAGCACAAGACGGATAATTGCGTATCAGTATCAGGCACGCATCCAAGAGTTCATTAGTAGTACTACGATTGAATCATATCCACATACCAAGAAACCCGAAATCACTACATTTAAACGGATAACATCGGCCGTAATTGCACGCACTGATTACGTATCACGGAATGTTGCATGAAAGCTATAATACGCAATAGGCGAAGAGCGGTGTAGCGACAGGAGACGTGAATGAGAGGCTGAAAGAAAGAGGAGGACGAGGAAGACGGGGAGAATGAAAAAGGAGGTGGATGATGAGTGGTGGGGAGAAAAAAGAAACGGGGGAGGTGGAGATAAGGACTCGGGAGTGTTAAGAAGAAGGGTGGAGGAGTGGATCGCGGTGGGGGAGAAGGGAGAATGCGACAGATAAAGAGAAGGCTGGTGGGCTTGCTCATCCCAGCGTTTAGACGACCGTCACGGAAACACGACACAAGCGCATCTCACCGCTGCCTGAACGCAGCGGTGAAAGGTGCGATAGGATATGTTTACTAGGCACTTCTAATTTTAACATATATTTTAAATTTAATTAGGGTCAGGGTTAGGGTTAGGGTTAGAGTTAGGGTCAGGGTTAGGGTTAGGGTTAGGGTTAGGGTTAGGGTTTTTGTATCATTCTTTAATATATCGTGAAATATATGTTAAAATTAGAAGTGCCTAGTAAACATATCCTATCGCACCTTTCAGCCGGCTGCAACGCTGCACCCTACACACCAGTGCAGATCGTAAGTACGCGGGCGTGTGCGATTACATGGCGACGGCGTGCGAACCCATGCCGCGAACCTAAGGGGAATTTTACCGACGAAACGAAGGATATCGGCTTTTTTCTGAACAATTAAACTGTGAGAGGTGCAGAATTTCTGCACGTACTAGTACGCGTGCCAGTCTCGACAACTCGTGAGTCGACAAAATCCAATTTTCGCCCGCTAGGTATATTGCAGCCGTTGCTTGGCCAATAATCGTTCTCATATAACACATTTACTACATGCTCCCCATAAAGGCGTGAAAGGGAAGTGTTTGCGCGGAAATATGGTCCGAATAAATTACCGTGCATCAGATATAACATAGAATTTCATATGTAAAACAGTTTGCATGCATTGTTAACTTGTTTCGCTTCGACTTTCACTCAGAAATTTTTACCTTATGGGCAATGCCTCGCCTTTTCGTCAGCGTAATATAAATACCGCCTAAACTCGGTCATCTAGGCGCCGAAAAAATAACGCCACGTCAGCTTTTATGCGCCGTGTATAGACGAACGGGAAACGCATTTGTTTGACATCTCCGCGGCAGCGCTGTGGCAATATATGGCCTTAATGCGTCTGTTTGAACACGCGCTGCTGGTTATGAATGCCTTTACGTCAAGCGGGAACCATTCGGTGGCCATTCACCGCTTGGCTTCTACCACGGGCAGGCACAGCGAGAAGCGGTGTGGTATTGACAACAAACAGGTTCACACAATGTTTACATCCTCGTGAATGCGGTGCTCACCCTCCCCCACCCCCCACTTTCGCTTCCCCTCCAAAGCATCTACCACAACCAGGTTGCTTTCGCGGCTGCCCTTAACATCAAATGTAGACGTTGTCGCGTCTGTTAACGTGTCGCGATGTAGGCGGTTCGCAGACCGGTGCCTTCACTGCTGTCTCAGTGCTGCTGTAAGTGTGGATATACGAGTACAATGATAGCAGGAATTGCACAAATTATCACAAATTATCATAAAATGCACAAATTTGCATCTTGCATTTGCATTAATAATGCTTGATGGTTTGTAGCGAACACATCGGTTTAACCCCGCGCTAGCATTACCACACCATCCTATGATCACCCACCTGCCCACTAACGCACGCCTGCACATATACACATGCTTCTCTAGCACTCGTATCTGCCGCGCTCGTGACAAAGCTACTGTGCATCGTCATGGTAACCCCTTACCCCTTCCCTCAACTCCTTTTTTACGATTGGCGTGCAGAGAGATACTCGCGAAAATCATTGCGCTTGAAAAACGCTCTCACGCTTTTAATTTTCTCCACTTCAGCTTCGAGAAGAGCGCAAACATTTTGACGACACTCTTCGCACTACGACGCAGTTTAGCAGGCGCACTAATGATGACATGCGTACAACCTAATCTCGACGCTCCTGATTGGTGTTCGACAAACAAAGATGGCCGCCCGATTGGCAGACGTGACTGAATACCCTCGTGGCTGCTAGAGTCCCTCCATTTAAAGGGGACTCTAGTGACTGCGAAAGATGACCCACTTGTTATCTTTGTTCACAAGAGATGGGTGAATTAGCGACTGAATGCAAGCATAGAAAAGAGCGCGGTTAGGTTGGCCACACAGCGAGCCGGATACTAAGATAAGGGAAGTGGGGAGTAGAGAGACACGGAGAGAATAAGATTGAGTAATTGGTGTACATGAGTATAGTATTAGTTATTGAAATGCTATCCATCGGGGCGCATTTTACATGCATCCTTCTCAATTAGATTCCCATTGATGATTTCTAGACGGTAAGCTTCCCATTATTCTTCGTTCCGATCGCTGCGAACACATCAATTATTTCCACGTCACAAGGGCCTAGCCGCATTTACCGCGTCTCTATCTTTCTTATGCATATTCTATCATGTCCCGTGCGCTGAGGGCACACAGGCGGGGACATAATGGCTCTCTGAAGACTGCCCTGCGATATAAATGGACCCTCCATCATCAGGCCATGACAAAACCTGCAGGACGTTAAACCACTGCTATTAGCCCACATCTCGACGCTGGCGTATGACTGTGAATCTTCAGTGGAGAGTACCTGAACATGTGCTCACGCGGCAGTGGCGCCGCTAGTGGCAGCAGCGGCAAAGTTACAACTGCCTGAACTAGTACTGCTATTACACTGCTAGTACTGCTAGCATGAACTAGAACTGCTAGAACACGTATCTAGCAGTGCTTCACTAACAAACTGGTTAGTACAACTATCAATGCTGCGCTAAGTGGATCTAAGAGGCGATTGAATTTATGTCTGCTTCACTTTTCTTTGAGTTTAGCCGGGCCTACAACATACTATTTATACAAATCATAATTGCTTCACTTACAGGCTGGTTCCTAAATACGTGTAGCTGAAAGCCGCTTATTTGAAACATGTGATGTAAAATCCACGACATGTTGGTCAATAGAGCCATTAAATCTATCCGAGTTGTTTGTCATTTATGACATAGTAATGACAACCGGAATCTGCCAGCCTAATGCAAAACGTCTGTACAAAGGCTGCCAAAATTCCTGTATTTCAAGCAATGGAAATCTACATAGGACAAGTGATGATTGCGGCCGTGCAGTCAGAGACATACTGGTGATTCTATTCAAACACTGAGCTTAGCTAATGCAGGGCGTACTCACAGTAGCCAAGATTTTTTAACAGAGGGGCCAAAAACAGCAAACTGCGCAAAATAGTGGATGACTTAATATTTTAATTGTTCCTCTGCCTCCCTCTCCACACCCCACGCTCCCCCACCTGCACCTCTCAATCTGTTTTGGGCGCCATGCAAAAGGGCGACATGTTTGTTCGTTGTTCTCTGCTTCCAAGACATGTAACTGTTCAGTGGCAGATCCAGGATTCCAAGGGGGGTAAAAAACAGGTGGGGTATAGAAAATTTGGAAAATGTAGATTGCAGATGGTATTTGAGGCACTTTTGAGTACATGTACAGCCTTCATTTTGACTACGACAATTCTCTTTTTAGTAGAACAATTTTTATTTTTTGAACTTTTGAATCAACAGGGGGCCATGGCCCCCTTTGCCCCCCCACCCCCTAACTACGCCACTGAGCTAATGTACATAACGAGTCTACAATAAAGGGCCAGGAATACTTCATTAGATATTAGTCATAGAAGTCACACAGGTGCAACTGCAAGGTAGATAAAGACAGAGGGATTGGCCAATGGGAAGAAAAGCAGCGTCTACTAGCCGATATTTACAGAATATGATTTTTATTTAGAACACTTGCGTTTTAGAATCTTTTGGATTGCAACCCTATTTCTTTAAATGTGTAAAACCCATTTGTGCACTCCGTATTGCTAACTCTGCAAACTTCCCCTTTCAACTGTTTTATATCTGTCCCTGAACCTGAATATAATCGCAGACAATCTCCCCGTTCCTAATTGTATTTGCCTTTAGGCTCTTGTAAAGTGGGCAAACATACCATTAACCAATATAAAATAATCACACTGGCAAACCTAGACAGTCGGCTCACGGGTCGATTATAACGTGGACTACTGCTGCCACCTAGAATAGAGTCGCAGCAATAATTGCCCGATACATAATATAGTCGACGTTGAAATGAAGATCTCTATCTCTGTTCAATGCAATAGGGAACTAACTGCCCTCCATATCATCAGAACAATTAACACAACTTCAAAAAAATATTCAAGCCAATAAAAATGAACAAAAAAGGTCCAATTACATCAAAGCCTAAATTCTTAAGCACGTTGGCTTTTTGCTCATATATACATTTTTGCAATCATGTATGGCAATGTAACAAACCTTTTCGGCCAGATATTTCTCAAACAATCGCATGCAGTTATTGCCAAAGTGACTAAAGCTGCTTGACACCTGTATCTAAAAAACCTCGACTTCCACTCATGTGATCTACTTAGCTCCAAATTCTGTCCTGTGTATATAACTCTCCTTCAACTTACACCCTTCAACCCCTACGCCACCCTACACCCAACCAACACCAATATAACCACACGACTGTTTCACTCCAACTCACTCCAATTTGCCATGCCCCCATAGAATCACCTACCAACAATTTCCACCCACATTTTCAATCACTCCCACGAATTCCCTCCCACCTATAGACCCATCTGGGGAAAAAGTAGTGGGATCGCATGCGGAAAGTTATAACTCTGACTTACTTTCCGTCCGTAGCGTCAACTATAGCTGCGTCAACTCTAAGTTCAGCCAGGGACGCCAGCATGCGTCGGCGACGAAAGGGTCGCCGCAGCAAGTTGATCAGGAACACCTGCGCACAACAGTCAACATGTCAGCCTACGGCCGAGACGTAAGCACGAGTGGCGCCTCCTACGAGAGAAACGGTCGTCTGACGTGCGTGTAACGGACGTGTGGTGGACACGAGTCGTGGCGCCACCTGCACCGTGAGCAACACAAGCACGTCTAATGACGGAGTAGCAGATGAAGACAAAAATGGTATATGCGACGGTAAGATGGCGGGGAGTGGCAGTCTGTTGCTCATATATCAACCATCCCAGCACGCATGCATCCGCTTTGCCATGATCACCGTTGGCAATGTGCTGTTGGGGCAACACATCCATGTGGTTGATGTGGTCAGTGTTGGCACGTGGTTGCTGCAGGGGCGGATCCAGGATTTTTGAAAAGGGGTGTCCAGGAAGAAATAAAGGGCACTTTTTCCTGCTTACTTTTTCTGGTGTTTTAAAAAGCTGCCGAAGGCCACTTAAGGGGTGGGGGTTGGGGGACCCCCCCCAAGATTTTTTTTAAAAAATTGGTGCATTCTGAGAGCATCTGAGCAGTAATTTTGATGTCTAGAATGCAAAAATTTATCAGATCCGGTCCCCCGGACGCCTGCGGACCCCCCTTTGACCATTTCTAGGTTTTTATAACGAATTTACATATATATAAGTAAATCTTTATCAGAAAAACTAGAGCTAAACAAGATTTTTTTATGGAGACAATATAAGAGAAGAGTGTGTGTGTGTGTGTGTGTGTGTGTGCGCGCGCGCGTGCGTGCGTGCGTGCGTGCATGTGTGTGTGTTTTTTTCCCTTTTTTTGTGGTAAAAAGGGAGGGTCCGGACCCCCTCGACCCCCCCTCTGGATCCGCCCATGTGCTGGGTCAATGTTAGCATATGATTGACCTGATCACATACAGCAGTTCAATGTTGGCAATTAATTGGCATGGTCGTGCTTGATAGAACATACGAAACTTTGCGAACTTAAAGGTTGTTAACAGGGAAGATACTTAATTGTGACAGAAAACACTTAAAACGAAATGGAGGACAATAGGTCACGCTAACAAGCTACGAGAGTGAAATAATCAACAGAACATGTCATGAATTAACTCGCAGGTGGCAAGTGGCACCGCGATACAATATTCTACAAGGTTGATACTCTCAGACGAGATATGTGAGCTAAAGCTGCATCAAGATTAGCTGTGCACACAGTAGTTTGACTAGAGGTAGTGACAAAATGATAAAATAGAAAGCACAGTGCCAGTCTTTGCCACTTTGCAGGCAAATTCACGGCAAGCAAACCATTTGACCTGAGCAGGCAACTTATTTTGAGCTCAAATTTGTAACTGCTATTAGTCAATAGAAGAATGGTGGTCCATGTGTATATGATGTACTATATGGTAGACTTATTTATTAATGATGTGTAAAAATATCATATATATATATACATATACATATATATATACATTATATCATGAGTATACTAATAATTTAATACACACCTTATTGTAATCAACCACAGAATAATGTCTGGGGACACCATAGATTTTTCTGGTTAATGATATGATTATGTGAATGGCAGTGCACTGTAAAATTATATTTGATTAGTCTATATGTGCACAAAATAGACAATCATTGATAAAAATAATGCCCGTACGGTATACAGTCAAACCTCAGTTATCCGAGCATCAATTATCCGAATTTCGGATTATCCGAACAAGATCTCAAGGTCTCGTGAATATTTAACGGTAATACGATCAGATCAGTTTTCCGAACAAAATACTCCCCGCCCGTCTCGTTCGGATAACCATTAATGGTCATTTAGTATGTTATTAACTGCTATTAATAAAGTCAACTAAAAGTTCAATATATTAAATAACTACAACAAAATAATTAATGGTCATTACCTAGTACCAACAATACACAAATTGTTATCTCTTTACACTGTGCTTATTCCACTCACAGACAGAAAGACGGACCAAATATAAAAGCTGTTACAACCTGGCGTACGCATTTCAGTTGTTAAGACTGGCTGAGAGTGCCATGAATGTACAATGTGTATGAGTTAAGTTATGACCACCCTCTGCATGACAAATTAGTCTTTAACAAGGCCAAGGAGTCTACTTGGCAGGCCAGAGATCGGCACAGAATCTAGGAACCCTCCTCTTGCTGATTGTATGGTAAATAGTGCCCAATATCTCATTATGATAATATACTAAGGAAAATCTCCCCATTTTATGTTCCTATAATTGATGAAAATAAATGAACTAACTATATATATTGCATGCACTACATGCAAATATTACAGGAATATTTCATTCAAGCAATTAACCATAGACACTGAGTATACTAATTATTTGTACTAAACAAATACTATATATGCTGCTATATTTAAAAAAAGAACATGACAACACTGACGCTTGTTTGCCAGTTAGCATTTACCTTGTGTAACTTACAAAGATATTAGATTTGTAAGGAGTAATAAAAGCTTATGATTGCTATATTTCAACTGTCTGTACTTCTGTGTGCTTCTTCTATAGTTATAAATGTACTTATATTTTACAGTTATACTATTATGCTAGATGTTTCTTAAACAATAAACACACGCTGATCTTTCAAGAATAAGATGTGAAGATAGCTTTTTTGTAACTAATTTTTGACTTAGCATACATCTTGCTAGGTTTGTATTTTGTGTAAGAATATCACCACAATATATCTGAAACAGTCATACCAATATATCCAAGATATTTCAGAACAACTACATCATTGTTACCTTATCAAAGCCAAGCGAATCTTTCGTTTTCTCTGGGACAGTGACATATTTGGACACCAACATTGGTTCGGCTTCACCTAAAGTCAAACACACTAGCATTAAAAAATGTTTCCGAGTTTTTATTTAAAAGGGAAAATGACAGGTCAATACATTAATAACAAATAACGTTAGTATGTACAAGGACCTTATGAACAGGACAACAGGTATAAGCTGGCCAAAATACATCGTTGCGCCATCTATTGGGGAAAATAATTCACAAGTGCAAATTGCAGGTATTGTATATAATTATTTGTTACTGTAATATTGATGACACGTGTGTAACAGTGTAATATACAAACGTGTTCAAAAATGATACTTTCAAAAACGTGTTATGGGGAGGGGGTAGTTAGTATTAAATTAGCATTATTAAGGTTTGTGTTTAAATATAAGTAAATGACAAGTTAATTAACTTATGATATTTGACATTGTATATTGTAATAAAATATTTTGGCAACAATGACAGGCATTATCACTTGTAAACAAAAAATACCCAATCACATACATACACAAAAAAGCTATTTTGTCTGTAAATGTAATAAGATTAGCAACTATGAATATGATGATTATCAAGCTAAATTTGATGAGTGACTGTACATAGGGAGTTGCCAGGAACTGCAAGTATTTCTTCTTCCAATTGTTGTTTGCTCTCAACAATCAACAATTGTCCCCTATGTAGGCCTATACCTCATCATCTGGTCAGTGATCACCCCTCTTTAATATTCTCTTCGTATGCAATTTCAAACTAGCAAAACACCCTGTAAATGTCCAATCATTATATATTGTGCACAGCATAGTACAAATACAGCATGCAACGAAAGTGGTTGTAACAGCAATATGGTTCATTGGCGCAACATCCGAGGTTAATCTATTCACCAGTATAAGATCTAGATGATCGAATAGTTCAACCACATCTACATTTAATCTGCATCTTTCAATTGCAATAACCAATCAGCGAGAATGAACTCAGGAAAATAAGAAATGCACATTCACTCCACTCACTATGGTTAGACAATTGGACAGGAAGTCCTAGTCCTAATAGCAATTGGACTGAAACTACAAGGAATCCAGCCGAGGAGTGTATAGCACTGGCTAAGTCAATGCCCGGTGAATGCAATCATAAAACTGCACGTGTTTAGCTGTATACAGACACTTCTGGATGCATACAGCGTGTAACAAGCTAGGGCATTTTCACTCACGCATGAATGATCTATAGATCCCAGATTAGGCTAGCTGCATACAAGGAGCAGGGGACATTTCATGTTTAGAGTAGGCCTAAGCCTGTACCATGACAAAAATATGTAGGAATTATTTTCCTTAAAATTAGTTTCCTTAAAATGGAAAGAAGACTCTAGGTTCAATATGTATTTTCGGTTGAAGTAGGTTTCAATTATGCTACATAAAAAATTGGTCGTTCAATATTTACTCAAGTTTTTTTAAATGTTTTACAACTTTCCGTGATCCTTTGCCTACAACAACGGGGGTGCCACTACATATACATTTGCTAATGTAGTTGCGCTATGTAACTTTCCAGCTACAGACTGGGGGCGTTTCTTATTTGTTAACTTAAGAGAATGATTGCAATGTCTTACATTTCACTTCTAATTTCAATGAGATTACATGCATGTATTTATCGTAAACAAGCCATTCGGTTAAATACTTGTTAATTGCATTATAGAGATGAGTTCGCAATGTGAAATGTTCCAAATTAAAATTCAAAAGCACAACTTCACAACGGTAGCAGCACAGTTGGATTTTTGTCATGGCAGAACCAAAAATCTATGATTTTGAAACTCAGCATTGTATACGGTAACATGAGGGAATATCTGATAACGGAAACCAAACGGAACAAATATAAGTATATACTATTTTGTGTGCAATAAGTATCATAATATGCTCTCACATTCTATAGTATTAATCTATAGTATTATTCTATAGTATTACATTCAGTTGATTAAGCAAATTGAGCAACGTAAAAATAGCTACACTCACTCTATACCAAAAAAATATATAAATGCTCATATATTACCAGTGTAATTTCGTCTATTTTTAGTTATCATCTATGAGGAGTATTTGTTGTGCATACAGTGTGAACAATTATTGAATACAGTGAAAAGACATACAAGCCTCCGGTTTATATTATTAATATGGGTTTTCGTAAGGTAATAACTTTAAACATGCACCAATATGCTATACTATACCTGACCTGCTTTGACACTTTAATAACAAGAGTCCCATAACAGCAGATTCTGTACGCAGAACTATTATGATCTTACACCTGATGGAATACCTATATACATCTAGCAGGCTAGCTGGAATAAGAACTCCTGGCCTCCAGCTAGATAGAAAATCTACAGGAGATACTATTCACTCTACTCAATGTAAAAACCCAAAGCCTAATCATGATTGCATGCAGACAGGTTTATCTAGCAGTGTGTGCTTACATCTAAATATTTACATATATATACACACATCTTATTGATATATAATAATTTGACACCATGCACATACCATAATGTTTCCTCGTCTTATTCCACCTGTACTCCCACTGTGAGTATTGCGCTGAAATAAATAATTGGCACAAATTCAGGATGAAGCCAATCAGATTAACCATAATCATGTCCAATGGAATTCATACACAAATAAAAATTTTAGACATACTTCACATTAAAACACATTCATATTTAATTTACATTCACTCTCTAGGCTCTGGCACAGACTGATATGTCTCCAAGATACCAGCTAGTATTGACTGAAACCAATCTGAAGCGTGAACGGAACGGCATGCCACACACATCCATCAACTATATTTGTCTTATATTGGACTGTACATTCCTCACAGATGTAAATTATAACAGGAGTAGAGTAACATAACTTTCAGTATTATTTTCAATTTGATCAGCTTTTAATTACAATACTTGTTTTAATTTCTCAATATTGTACAAAAATTAATAAAAGCCATATCTAAAGATGTGCCGATTAGTGTTCGTGGATTTTTGCTTATATATAACAACAGTCGAAAAAAGTGTTCAAATACTCATTGCATCCAGTTTGAGATTGGCGAAGCATTCTTCATCGTACTCCAGAGTCTCTCGGGGCTGCCGTGGAACTGACATGTGACCAAACTCTTTATGATTACAAATGTACATTGGAATACCTGAAACCCAAACAGTTTATTTTAATCAGCTTCTAACAACATCCAGCCTCCAGGCCATACAAATTGCCTAACAGTGGGGACTATATATTGCTTCATCAGGAGAGATTGACAATAATAGTGGCTAGCACATACCAGCATCTCTAGCAGACTGCGCAAAAATAATGATGTCATCCACTGCATGCTTGTAATCCTTCAATTTGTTAGGGTTGAATGTCAAGCTGTCAGACTTCCTTTGTCGAAGATCGATGAGAAACGTAGAATGTATCATCGGAACATGGAAACAGCCAAGACGTTCTCTTTGCAGGGTAGGCAGATATTCCTCCGTTCTCTTATAATAACCCTTCGTGCAAACATCATATCAAATATAAGATATCATCATTAATATCAGGAACTTCGGTTTGAAGTAGGGTATGTGATTAGCTCTAGTACTATAGCCCGCGGATCGCTGCCGCAGGGCTATAGCACATTCTGCCATAGATGTAATCTAAGCAAACTGATGTGACCAAAAATTTATCCCCAAAACGTAAAATGATCGGGCTTTTTAACACTTATCTATCAACATGGACATCTCACCTATCTTTTTGAACACTTCCACAACTTTACACCAGGTATTTATGCTGTTATTCCTCAAAGTCTTAGCACTACTGGTGTTTTGTTTTCAAATGCGGTTGCTCTGCTTATGTGTGCACGCGTGACTCTTCAGTGCTAAGACTTTGAGGAATAACAGCATAAATACCTGGTGTAAAGTTGTGGAAGTGTTCAAAAAGATAGGTGAGGTGTCCATGTTGATAGATAAGTGTTAAAAAGCCCGATCATTTTACGTTTTGGGGATAAATTTTTGGTCACATCAGTTGGACCATTTGCTTAGATTACATCTATGGCAGAATGTGCTATAGCCCTGCGGCAGCGATCCGCGGGCTATAGTACTAGAGCTAGGTATGTGATATGATCAGGAGTGTATCAAACACTGATGATTTTGATACACTCCTTTGATACACTGATTTTGATACACTCCTGATATGATCATAAAAGCATAACTTATTATAAAATAAAAGAACCTATTTATAAAGTAAAAGAAAGATATGCTTTTATGTATTTAATACTAATAATTAAACTGATGGTACCTACTGACACCTTTGGTACTATTGATATTCCTATAAGGAAAAATAAATCAGCTATACAATCACTTCTTTTAACAAAATTAAACATCTTAATATGAGTGTACACTTGATGGAGGTTATAGACTCTTACAACATATGAGACAAATTGCATAATATATCAGCTCATACAACCAAATGTGTAGTTACTAACATTTTCATCCTGTCCACACCAGAAATTGGAGAAGGCTGTGCTGGACTCTAGCATAGGTGCTACCAACAGTCTGCAATGAGCACAAAGCTGTGTATAACTTGTTTCAATTAAATTTCGTTTCAACTTATGCAAAAATACACACCTATATAACTTTGTTATAAATAATATCAGGAGTCTATCAATATTGATAGATTCTTGATAATATGCACGATGGCAAAGCTTAGACCAACATTGTGAGATTTAATCAATTCAATTTGCATCTACACTACTCTAGTGATGACAGAAGACTGCCAAACTTGTTCTGTGCTACCACTTCTCCCAGCTATTGAGCGGAATAGCCAGAACATATCCGAAAGCAGAATCAGCCGAATCAAATACGTTGGAAGATCAAGCTCTTTTTATGATCCTGCCTAACTTAGCAACTGAACCGACCAACTGTAACATCGTCTGTTATAAAAATGCAAATAGCTGGGGTTATATATATATATATATAGTGTGTGTTATATACAAACCTTTCTTGCTTGATTAATTCATTAAGTGTGTCTTCATATTCCAAAAAGTTATCACTGTCAACAAACTGAAATGAAAAATATGCACATAAAGCATGCTGATAGAATACATTTACAAAGGGGTATACAATTTTGCCAAAAACCCTGTATTAGCAATAGCATGGATAGCCAGAAAATATACTGTAGCGCCTACAACAAGCGTAACAAAGACACTGCAATCACTACATAGAATAGCAGGTCCTCTGACGACAGTGATTTATTGATGGTTACAATGCGGGATAACGCTTAATGTTGGTAGAGGATAGAGGGGCAGTAGAAATTCAGGAGAGGAGACAGTACATAACCACTAGCAACGATAGGACGACTAGTATGCGACATAAGTGATTTAGTGATGGCTAGAAAGCTGATATAATGCTCGTGGTTGGTGGAAGACACAGAAGTAGCAGATGATTAAGAGAAAGGATCAGTAATTACTAGCAATGATAAGGTAAACAAAGAACAATGAGGGAAACCATGGCCTCTATAAAGGGAGGTATCATTCGAGACATCCGGGAAACGCTCAGTAATTCGCTTAGAGTCAACAACTTCATCTGTACGCATTGTGACGAACTCGTTAGAGTACATGTAAAGTATGATTCCTGTGAGTCGGCTGTTACTGTTTCATTTGCGTCATCTACAAGCACCACCACTACACCAAAACAGAAACACTACAAAAATCCTCAGCTTCAAAAACCATATTACAACAATTGTACTTGTAGAGTGCTTGCATTACCAGGGGTGATATTTGCATGGAGAGAGACCCTCTCAATGAGCATTTGCTTGTGAAGAGTAAACTGCATCAAACGATAACAACAATGGCAACAACCACAACAACAACAACAACAACAACAACAACACCTCCAACACCAACAAAATTTCTACCATTTCTACAATACCAAAAATTACGCACAAATGCATAGTCAGCCCACATTCGCCTTGCAGCGTTTAATGCCTCCTCTCGTAAGTTAATGATGTGGTAGTATCTCGATTCTGGCCAGTCCATGGGGCCAATCTCATCAGCGAAGAAGGATGGGGAGTCATCGAACCTCATGTCGTACGAATGGTACAGTGGACCTGCGCCATTCACCCACTCTCTTAGAACAGCTGATGTGTTGTCAATGCTGTGATCTGCTCTGACCCTAGAGAAAGTGAAGCACATCTGGTATGCACACGCATATGTATATATATAAGTCAAACTGATATTATCAATGTGACTGCATGATATTAAAGTAGAAACTGATTCTGACAGTTTAATTGAAGCCTAGGGTATGTGATTATCACCATACACGCGTACTTATTTACTTTATAAATGAAAAAACGGATGTTACCAACCGAACGTATTCTAATTTCTATTCTATGACGTAGTAAACGTGGTAAACCTGAGTTACATTATTCGCTATTTAATTTATAAATGAATATATGAATATCTGAACACTGAATAGTACGTATAAATTACATATTTAATTATTTATAGCTTTAAAAATCCTCTTGAAATGCTGAATGAAATGGGATATCTCAATTTTGTTCGGCATTTCCTAGACTAGTACATAATGCATAACAACACCTCGTACTTACCATAAACTGATCCTATCTTTAGGATAATCCAAGTTATCTATGAATCCCAAGTACTGTGGTAACGTGTGCGCTTTATTTCTAGCTAGAATTACCAATAATACTGCAGGTTTGTGGCGATCGCCCAATTCTCCATCTATGCTCGAGCACTGCGCACAAATATTCATTTCTAGTAGAAGAAAAAATATAGAAAATGCAGAAAATCTCTTCACCATCCTCTCTTCCATCATGTACACTTCGTGGCTCAAGTACAGCCGCCTCCTCTTTACTACTCCGCAGTCAGCCTCTCACAAATCTGGCGCGAGTGCTGTACTTTCATGTGTTGACAAAAAAACTATATAGGTGTCGCCACATTCGACGTCAGCATGTCTGCGCCCATGGAAAAACATGATTTGGTGTGTAACTTCAAACTTTTTTTTTATAATGTCCTTTATTTCCAGAAACACATATGTACATTACATTATATTATACGTTATACAGAATATATACAACACTGTGATGGTAACATAGTTCAGTGATGGTAAAAGCAGGTAAATCAAATGGCATAAACAGTTTTACAAAGTAGTGCCACTAGTGGCATGCCATTGCGGCATTAGTGCAGCTCATAGCCATAGGGTCTATGTCCCCCAGGGTACTGCCGGAACTTACCCTGGGTACGGTCCGGTATACCGGAACGTACCCTGGTCACTATTTGATATGGTTAGGGTTAGAATTAGGGTTAGGGTTAGGATTAGGGTTAGGGTTCGGGTTAGGGAGTAGGCGTAGGCGACTCCCTAGACTCGTTAGTGGAGTAGACGAGGTACGGTTCGGCATATTAGATAGTACCAGGGTACGTTCCGGTATACCGGACCGTACCCTGAGTACGTTCCGGCAGTACCCCAGGGGACATAGACCCTCTCAGCATTAGTGCATATATGAGCATACTAATTATACTTCGTTACAAGAAGTTCATAAATGAAGGTAATTCGCATAGTAGTAGCTGTAGTCCTTGAGCATGAAAAGAACAATTTTACTAAACATGTAATATTATATGACAAACATTTATATCCTACTCATATCTTATAGTTATAGTTATATATTTACATACACACACACACGCACGCACACGTAGATCCTAGATGCAATGCGCATATGACATATATATATATATATATATATATATATTTACATACACACACACGCACACACACACGCGCGCGCGCGCGTAGTCTGCGCATGCGCTGCGAGAGCGGTTCCGCCGGTTGCTTCCGGTGTTCTTGCGTAGCGAACCTGTGAATGCCTGGCTAGTCTATCCCTGAAATGTGTCCCCGTTGCTGTTAATGTGCATACGGGCAGACGTCTAAGACAGGTGCGTAGATATACACACGCAGTCTCAGTCTTTGCCGACAAATCAAAGGGGCGAAGAGAAATTCGATCTGCTTGTTTGTCGATGAGTGGCCTTGCATCGGAAAGCAGAGGTCAGATGAATGAAATACGGAATGAATTTCGGTCGCGCTTATCAAAGCTGATTAGCGTTTATTAATGTAGCTTCACAAGCTCTGCCGCATCCACGTAGCCGCCGCAGCAGCGGCTGAGAGCATGTGCAAACACAATTGTCGTGTAGTAGGAACAGCGATGTGATAGCGCGGAGACGCTTGCGGATGATTTTTAGAGTACCCGCCTTACGGTTGCCGTTCGTTTTCTTCGGTGTTTTTTGCTTCTTGACTTTGCTTCTTGGCAACCGCGGGTGAGTGCCTGGTGCCGGTTAGTGCTAACGATAGCAGTACAGGACAGCCTCTCGTTCGCTGATCAGTATCGTCGGCGTGCTGTTATCGCGCTAAGGAGACGTCGCTTCGTGATTGCCACCGTTACAACGTTTTGTAACAAAAGCTTCAATCAACTGTGTTCAACCACCGCGCTAACGACACCGACGCGGGAAACACACGCGCTAGTAGAGTTGTTCAAATTGCCGTGAAAAGTTCGTCGATGTAATATCTCAGTTAAATCCTTCCCGCGCCTTCATATACGCATAGCGTATAGCTACAGGCGCATAGGGCGGTGCCTATCTCCGTTTCTGTAACCCTGGGGCCCCGCAGCTGCTTTCACAGTAAATGCTACAGTAGAGGGTTAGTCCACTGGTAGCACTGCGAGTTAACTTGCCACACTCTATCTCTATTTACTGAATGCTAAGCAGAGAAGCCGTGTGTTATACCATTTTTCAAGTCTTTGGTATGACCCGACCGGGAGTTGAACCGCCGACCTTCCTCAGTGATATCTCAGTGACATTCGTTAATTGGCGGTACGTGTAGTCCGCGCGTCTGTAGTGTAGGCAGACAACTGCGGGGGCAAGTATTTGTACCATGCCCAGTACGAGACACCAGGGGGCGACACATGCAATCCCTTTTCCCGCGCAGATAAGCCCCTGTAAACTTCGAGTCAGTCCTAATTAGCAAAATTCGATGTTAAACATTAACAAACGATGTTAGGGCACGTTGATGGTAGACGATAGCACGTCCACGGCTGACGGCTGATATCCTGAGCCATACCTCAGGCGTCACTTGATTCCAGTCTATTTCCATATCTCATTACGATCTCTGTAACTTACCGGGATTTTCTAAATAAGAATCGAGTGAGAATTCATTTCGCTATAAACTTTCAGATATATATGCGTTCAGGAGATTATTGGTTCTCTCTCAAATAATAATAACTGAATAAAACCTGCGCGGTATATGCTTAGGGAATGACTGTTTATACTGCGGCCTGGCTATCACGAGCGACTAAGAAGTTAATGAGCTTAAACTAATTTGCATATTATAGTTACGAGCTTGCATGGATCGCTGTGTTTTCAAGCAATATGGCAAGAACATCTGTTCGATACCGATGCCATACAATATAGTGTCATCGATTAATCACATATTAACCATTTATTAACCAATTATTAGTTATTAATCAATTATACCCAGCCATTATCGGTGTGCGCTATTGCAAACTCCTACATCCATATGTGCGTGCGAACACACGCGCACACACACATGCACACACGCTCGCGCGAACGCACGCACGAACGCATGCACGAACGCACACATGTACGCACGCACGCACGCACGCACGCAGACACACGCGCACCGACATGACACACTCGCTACAGATAGTCTGACACTATAAGTGGATGGACTTAAACGAACTGCGCGTCGAATATGCATAGGCATACCCTTGGCCTGATTATCTTGCGTATAGTGAAGGTTAAGCCTGGGCGGTTAGCGCACGCTTATACCCTAATTAATAACGTGAAACATCGAACGTGAACGGATGTCTGTAGCGACGCATTCCCAAGACCGTATGCTCTAATACGTGAGATCGCCACCAGAACGCCGCGGAACACTAGTCCGGCATTAACGTTATAGACACACACGCGCTGCGCCGTATCATATACGATGTGTCGTGATCGAATTGTAGCTGTACCGACTACTATACTCACTGTAGGTCATATCTGTCTGTTTATCTATCTATCTACTAGCTGTACCGACTACTATACTCACTGTAGGTCGTATCTGTCTATCTATCTACTATCTACTATCTATCTATCTATCTATCTATCTATCTATCTATCTATCTATCTATCTATCTATCTATCTAT
>NW_014577148.1:427295-435108 GCF_000485595.1 Priapulus caudatus | reverse complement strand
GAGAGAGAGAGAGAGAGAGCGAGAGAGAGAGAGAGAGCGAGAGAGAGAGAGAGAGAGCGAGAGAGAGAGAGAGAGAGAGAGAGAACGAGAAAGAGAGAGAGATAAACCCTACTCATGATTGCAGCATACACCCAGCAAATCTTGCGAACCTTGCTCCAAACAGTGAGACTACAACAAAAGAGAGACAAAGATATTTAGTTAAAAGAGAGACGGCCAGCGAGAGGGGGAGGGATAGAGAAGAGGAGTGACAGAGGGGGAGAGAGAGTGAGAGCGCGAGAGACAGATAGAGAGAGACAGACAGACACAAATAAACAGACAGACAAACAGACAGACAGACAGACAGACAGACAGGCAGACAGACAGACAGACAGACAGACAGACAGACAGACAGGCAGACAGACAGACAGACAGACAGCCATACAGCCAGACAGACAAATAGATATAGATAGACAGACAGACAGACAGACAGGCAGGCAGACAGACAGACAGACAGACACACACACACACACACACACACACACACACACACACACACACACACACACACAGAGAGAGACAGACAGACGCAGAGAGGGTGCGAGAGAGAGAGAGAGAGAAAAAGATAAACCCTACTCGGGAATGCAGAATACCCGTCAATCAGGACAGCAAATCTTCCGAACTTTTCCCCGGATAGTTTTAGCGGCTTCGCCTAGCTGTTCGCGTGTTTCAGAAATCTTGATAGATTACATGCAGATCCATGCGAGAGATGCGCGCTTGCGATCGGACGGGGGTTTCTAGCCATTTAGTTTTGAAAATTCGAATTAGCCTTTGAGGAAGAAATCCAAAGCATCTGCAGTTCGATCTTCTCAAACATTGCTCTGGTCTGTATTTGTACACGTACCCAGCGCTCGATCGGCTTCGTGCAAGCATGCGTCAGGCGTCTAGGGTTGTGTTTGAGAGACAGAGCTACAGTTATAGTCATGTGTGCCGACATGTACGATACTTGTGCACTGTTGAACCAGTATTTGCATGGTGTGTGTGTGTGTGTGTGTGTGTGTGTGTGTGTGTGTGTGTTCCATAAAATTGTTCAATCTTGTTAATGTTTGTCGTAGCAATGTATTTTTCAACTTCCATTACGTATTTCAGGTATGCCTTAACTGCAGCAATGTTTGGGCTCCTACCGCTTGCTTTGCATCTATAGATGACATATTTGGTGATTAATATTATCAAATTAAATGTTATGTCTTCATCAGGTTTTCCTAGTATAATATCCATGGGTGAAAGCCATCTAATATGTACATAGCCGCATAAGCCCAACCACTGCCGCAAGTCCAACCATAACTCGAAAATGATGTCATACAATAGCCGAATATTTTCGCCAATAAATCTCCCTGGAATAAAGCCTTTTTGATCCTCATTTATTAGCCTGTCTAGAACTGCCTTGATTCTTTCGGCTATGCAGGATGACATAAGTTTATAAGACAGATTTAGTAGAGAGATTGGATGCCAGTTTTTTAGACGATTACATGGTTTACCTGGTTTAGGTATGCAGGTTATCAGACCTTGCTTTTGTGTTATGGACATTGTGTTATTGTCATAGGCATAGTTAATGGAATGCAGTAAAAACTGTCCAATGTCGCACCAAAAGAATTTAAAGAATTCGGAAGTATATCCATCCAAACCCGGGCTTTTATCATTTTGGGATCTTTTTAGCGCTTGTAGAAGTTCTTTATATGTGATTGGACCTTCAAGACTAGTTTTTTCGTTTTCTGATAGTGTTGGTATATCCTCTATATTGAGCTTTTCGAAAAAAACATGCGTCAGTGATATAGTCATTTTTACATGCATATAATTTTTCATAGAAAGGTTTTTGTGTTTGTAGGATTCCGTTTCGGTTTATCACTGAAGATCCATCATCTTTTTTTAGTTCTAGTGTCGTTTTATTTATGTGGTTTCTATTTTCCAGATTACAGAAATAGGATGTTGGTTTTTCACGTAGCTCATGCCATCTTGCTCTAGATTGAATCATAGTCCCCCTAACGTGGTTGTTCCAAATATCTTCTAATTCTAAATTTAAATTTTCTAAAATATCTAGGTTGGTTCTGGCAGTCTTGGGGTGTGCTTTTATTTGGTCATCCAGCGTTTTAATTTTTTGCTCTAATGTTTTTTCTAGTTCACGGTTTTTCCGTTTTTTACGAGAGGCATAAGAAATGATTTTTCCTCTGAGCTGGACTAATAGCGTTTCCCAAAATAGTTGATCCGTGATATTGAGTTGAAGATCTTTACATGGACAGGTTGATATGTACTCTGGGTTATAGGGTGAGGCAGCATAAATGGATTTTATATTTATTATCTCATTTTTTATTAGTTTAACAAATTCATGGTCTTTGAGTAACGAGTTATTAAATTTCCAGTATCCTTTTCCGTGCTCTTCAAAAGATGTGTTAAGAGTAACATTCACGGGAGCATGGTCCGATTTATACTTCAGGAGAATATACGCATCTGAAAAAATTGATAATAGATTCTCAGTGGCCAGAAAGAAGTCTAAGCACGTCATTTTAATAGGGTTTCTTTTTGACCATGTAAAATGTTGATAATTTTCATGGAATGCTCTCTATATGTCTACTAGACCCTTCTCTGCCATACCTGACAAAACTAGGTTACGTGCTCTAGGGTTATTAACCGCTTTATAGTTAAAAAGGTCTTTTTCCGAATCTATAACTAAGTTCCAATTTCTGCATAGGATGTAATTTACGTTACCAAAATCTTCAATAATGTTAAATATATTTTTATAAAATTCAGGGTTGTCATCATTTGGTCCATACAGGTTAACCAATGTAAACTGCACTTGGTTTGATAAGGTAATATCTAGGATAATTAAATTTCCATAACCTTGGGTCTATTTCGCATCTGTGTATTTTGTATTCAAAACCAGTATTAAATAAAACTGCCACGCCTCTCGCGTTTGATGTGAATGGACATATAATTGCGCTTAAACCCCATTCTGCTTTGACCCGATTTACAAATTTGGAGTCAATATGAATATCTTGTAGACAGCATATGTGCACATTTTGTTCCCGAAATCGTTTGAAAAAGTTCCTATGTTTAATTGGATTTGCCAGGCGTCTAGTATTTAGAGATTGTATGTTTAACTGAGCCATTTTATTACTGTTCTGTTTATTAAGGTAATCTGTAATAATGCTGTTGAACTAGGGATAACATTGCTGGGCACTGGGTGTAATGTGACGTATAATATTTGATGTTGTTTAGACAAAAGTAAGTTTGTACAGTTTTGGAAATAAAGTTTAGGACATACAGACATAAAACACAAACGGTAGACAGTACGTACAAACGCACAGGTATGAGTGCCAACTCCTAAATTGTTGGACTCTCGTAGAAAATTACTACTGTATAGAAGCCAGACACACATACCAGACCACATATACACGTATACACTTCCTGGTGAGAACGCCATATGGGTGAAAATTAAGACTAGCACATCGGCTCCCATCACTATATTAATGGTACGAAATTATTATCTATATTAAATTAAAAGGTTATAATTGCATTTATCTACGCCCTTACGGTTATCTTCCATACGTTAGCCGTTATCATCTGGCTTCCCCGAAGTAAATTTGTGACGGCGCTTCTGATTGGCTGGCGCCGTGTTCGATCGTCGAGCCTCCCTAAAAGCACTCGATATGTTCGTAGTTTTGGGCTAATTGAACCGCTGATTTTAAAGATACAGATACATGCCTATTGTATTTGCACATATTCGCCCAAGATTCTTCAGTCTCCCGATAGCTTCTTCCAGGGCTCCGTACTGTTTTTTCTTGTTTTGATGCAGATATCGATGCCGCGTTCTACGACCCTGGCTTGAATATGTTGCTCACTTCGGAGCTCGAAAGCTTTACGCGCCAGCATCCCACGTTTTCGTTTCAGCTCGGGCGGCAAATCTGTTCTGATGCTCTTGTCGGTTCCGGCTAGGTTTCTCCCCGCGCGTAGAAAGGTTTCTCTCTCTGTCCAGTATCCGAAAACGTCAATTATCGGTGTGGGTCCGTTGTGCCGTTTCCTTAGGCGATGCGCGTTGCGAATTGATAATTTCATCACGTATTGTTCTTCCAGTTTTAGGTCATCAACTGCAAATTTTTGTATTCTTTCTAAATTCTATAGTGCGTGCTGGTTCATTCTCGTATCCCTCGACTCCATAGATAAGGAGGTTATACTTTCTGCCGTGGACTTGCGTATGGAGAATCGACTGCTTTAGTGTTTCGACTTCTTGTGTTAAATTTTGTAGCTGTGCTCGATCTCCGCTCTGGTTTATTTTAACCGAGTCAACCTCCATCTCTAGGTTTTCCATTTTTTCGGTTAAAGTGGTGATCTTCTCTGTGACGTCGGAAAACCCCGCTTCTAATTTGTTATTCAGACTTGCCATTTGGCCGATGATGAGTTCTCGCAGCTCCGAGTTCGTGACCTCAGCACCTGCTTCATCGTTGTGCGCCATTGCACTAGCCATGCTAACTGAATTTGGGGGGAAACCGGGTTCAGCATTCATAGAAATATCTACTGTCTCCTTTTGTTCCTTGTTTTGCCTCGTCACGTAGTTGTGCATGGAGTTTTTCGAGACCTTCTGCTTAGCTCCACGCATAATATGTAGATTTTTGGATACTTTTTCTTTAACTTTCTCAAAATATATGGGAGCCAATGTATAACGTCTTATTCACTGGACGCCATTACCGGAAGTCGAAGTGTAACTTCAAACTTGGTAAATTGATTTCATAGTTGATTTTGAAGTTTTTGATTCGGAATCGGACGGCTGTCATGATAAAAGTTCAGAAGTAAATCTCTACCCTGCCTTTAAATGATTAAAGTTATATCAGTCTGAAAAAGCAACAAACTAAGGTGGTTCAAACCCTGCAGGCTGCATTCCTGAAAGTGAACGTTAATGTCATCAAGAGCTAATAATACCTCTTGATGTCATGATTAGGCCTAAGGCTAATCCAATGAAGCCTGTTCGTAGCACTCGATCATCTGAGCGTGGTCATTGCTTTCGGCATGTCATGCAATCTACAAAGGATCCTAACTTCTTCATTTCTGTCATTCCATATTGGAATTTGCTTCCTTCCTCTTAATAATGCCAATAATGGTTAGTTGCAAATTTGAATCTTTTTCTACTGCAATCCGTAGACGTATATTATAATACTAAGTGTTGATCCGTCCATTTGATGAACTTTGTCATTCTCCGTCTTCGATACAGTCCTTTGGACTTTGCTGACGAATTTCTATGACTATGAGGTTAACCTAATTTAGTGTTTCCCCTGCATTGACACCAGCGAGGCGGCCGTCTCGCTAAAATTTTCAGCCACCACACAGAAATTTGTCCAAAACACTGCCTCGCTGATGAAAATCAGTGTTTTTCCGTAGAATAGTGCTTATAATGTACCAAAATAGCTTAGAATGCACCAAAATAGCTTAGAATGCACCAAATTGCACCATTTAAAAAAAAATCGACTTGTGGTGCTCGCTTTGCTAGGACCTCGAAACGCGCAAACACGCCCAAAAAAAATTTACCGCCTCACAGGCCTTCTTGGCCAGGAGAAACACTAATTAATGGTTACTTGCCAGGTATTGTTCTTGGCACTGACTCTAAGCTAGACCCCTCTAGGCTAAATGCGATTGCATCCAGTGAGGTGTTTTCCGATAACTTTGATATATATAGAAAGAACTGCAACCACCATGCTATCGGCGTCTTTGTTGCTGTAAAGAAGCCCATATATCTAGCTTGTTAGTAACTTTTTTGATGTAGAAGCAGCTGAACTCACTTGGGTGAAGCTTAAACTTAAAGTCTTTAGTGACACATGACCCTATAGGTTCCTTGCATATTTATATTAAAAAGTTTGAACCCCTTAATGAGTAAAATTGTTATCTCTCTCAGTGGTGTGTGTTCGATGCTTAAAAACATAGCCCCACATAAAGGGTGCTGGTCCTGATAAGGTGCTTGGTTTTATTTCAATTGCATCATTTTATGCATGACCTTGTGCTTGCTATACTGAATTTATTCTGATAATCCGATAATCTAGGTTCTCTTCCTTCCGATTGGAAAAAGGCTCTGGTTACCTCAGTTTATAAAGGTGGTGGATCATCCCTTGCTTTAAATTATTTCCTAATATCTTAGACTTATCTTTGCTCTGAGGCATTTGAGCATATATTCTATTCTTTTGTCATGAATCATTTCGATAGGCATGATATTCTGTCTCGTCATTGTATTGGTTTTCAAAATTGTTTTTCTACTGTTAGTGTTACTGAGTTAATCAATGTTCTTTATGGTTGGACATTAAGTCTTGACAAGTCTCAACAGGTTGATGCAGTATTCTTTATATTTCAGCCTTTGATAGATAATTTTTTAAGGGGGTCATCATGATCTTTAAATTTTTAAGCTTGGTCACCTGGGATTAGATATTACTGTATTTCGGACTTTCTGAAGGATAGATCACAAATTGTCTGTGTAAAAAAGGTGTTGTGCTTGGTCCATTGTTGTTCTTACCTTTTGTAAATAATTTGTTGGCCGAAACTGACTCTTCTACTTCTATTTGGGGTCATCCCTATAGACCGAAGGTCCGATAGACCGAAGGTCCGATAGACCGAAGGTCCGATAGACCGAAGGTCCGATAGTCGCTGTTTGTACACTTTTTGTACGGCGTTTGCGCGGTATTTGTACGGAGTTTGTGCGCTGTTTATCCCATCTCTGTAAGGACCATCACGGTAATTGCCAGTTGTTTTTTGTGGTCCTTTTAAGGCGTTTTGCTGTTTTTGCACGATGGTTGTACGGTATTTGTGAAGGGTTTGTACGGTACTAACACGATCTTTGTAAGATATTTGTACGGTCATTCTATAGTCTTTGAACGGTCTTTGTAGGGCCTTTGTACGGTCATTCTACAGTATTTGTACGTTTTTCTACGGCGATCGTGCGGCAATGCTCTGGCGTGTGTATGTTGCTAGTGATCGTACTTAGAAGCCACGGAAACGATTATTTAAAATCATAAAGGTGTATACCTAGGGCAAGTGTGATGGAATAACCGATAGCGGGGAAGCAGAGAGCAAGATGACGGTGCTGTGGGATGATATAGGACCGATCTGTGATTTGAGCGTAGGGAAACTGTGTCGGAGAAGGGGGGCGTGCATGTCAACTGCGTTGTGGAGGACAGTGTAGAGAAACAGTAGCAAGCGTAACCCGAGTATGGGTTGATAGCGCAGCAGTCGATCACTATATAGGCTAATCACACGCTCAACGTCGACGTTTAGATTGTTATGCAATATTCATCGGACGAGTTGTCGACAGCAGCACAACCCCGGCGAGGCGCGTCTGCAGTCTGCTATACAGACTCTACGGTAATCCGTCCGCTGAGTGCTATATCGGTAAAAGAAGCCGTCGAGAGATCTTGAAAACGACTCCTGTCTAAACGTGAGTTGCTGCTGCTAATTGTAGAAGCTGTTAATTATTTCTTAATTAATTCCTTGCGGTCCGTAGTATATATATATATACGGGCTTTTAACAATTATTAGAGCGGATATGAGCCAGCCTCCATCCCGCTATATATATGTGGCCTTCGTTTGCTCACTGACGCCACACGTGTTTCTGTTCGCACGATGGTGACCGCACGTGCTTCGACCTTCAGAGCTGAAAGTCCTTTTGGGAAAATTTGCGGAAGAAAAGCTTTATCATTTCGGGCGAGAATTGCGCTATAAGCTATATAGACACAAGGCCGCGCAGAGCTTTTCCGGCTATCTCTCTCTCTCTCTCTCTCTCTCTCTCTCTCTCTCTCTCTCTCTCTCT